>NC_142463.1:18245039-18396554 GCF_049115385.1 Moschus berezovskii
TGATGCTCTGACTGGGGATGCTCATTAGCAAACATGCTCCAGTACTGCGTGCTGGCCAGACATGGCGGATGCTTGGTGGAGTTGGGGGATGGGGTGGAGCCCCTGGCCCAGCCCACAGGCCCGGCTAGACCGTGAGTGGGCGGGCTTGATATCTGGAGCATGACCCTCAGTTCTGTCCAGGAGGCCTCTGGGCTTGTCAGGGAGAGCTTCCCAGAAGCAGCACCTGTGCCAGGTGTGGCCCTGATGCCTGCCACATCTGGTCGACCTGAGCCTCGGGTGCTGTCGAGATCCCTCCTCAGGTTCCAGGCCAGACCGCCATCTCTGTGTCCCCACAGGTGCCTTGCAGATTGAGAGCAGCGAGGAGTCGGACCAAGGCAAGTACGAGTGTGTGGCGACCAACTCTGCAGGCACTCGTTACTCGGCCCCTGCCAACCTGTATGTGCGAGGTAAGGACTCAGGTGGTGCCCAGCCCTGCCTGACTATGGAGCAAGCCACGCCTGCCGGGCTTGTTGCCCAGAACCTTGGTGTGGACCACCGGGCTGCCGCGGGCCTTGTCTCTCCTCCTTTTTGCCTCTCTCTGCAGCAGCCGTAGCAGCAGCAGCTCCCACTGGGCAAGCTCCTAACATCCGCCCGACTTTGCCTTCCTCCCGCAGGCCCTTTGGGAACAGCCGCTCTTGGGAGCATTTGTATCTCTTATAGGTCCTGCCTCGTGAGCTTGGAGCCCCACGAGAGTCTCGAGCCTTCCGAGCAGACTGTGTGTGTGTGTGTGTGAGTAGGCACACATGTCTGCGTGTGAACATATTCACACCTGCCTGGTCTTCCTTGAGTCTGTCCTGCCGACCCCAGCAGGGTGGGCTTCAGGCCAAGTGTCCCTGCCTCCTGACCAGGTTTGCCTGGGGCCTTCCTGGGGGAGGAGCCAGCTGTGCTTTGTCATCAGCCAGGGCCCTTGTGTAGGGGGGTCAGGCCCAGGCAGCTTTGAGCCCCTGCAGGTGGGCACCTCGTGCGTTTGAGGTGTTTCTCGCTGGGACTAAGTGAGTCATGTATTCACAAGTCCAGGTACCCAGCAGAGAGGGCCGGGGGCTGTTTTGGCCTGTCCATTCTCTGTTCTGCTCACAGCCCAAAGCTGGCCACCTGCCCCTTCCTAAGAACACTCTAGGTTTTGCGTGCACAGTGTCTAGGGGGGACCCTTGGCAACCCTCCTACCCCTACCATCCCCCCCACTTAATCCTCCTTCACAGATGGGTGTCATGAAAAGTGAAACCATCTCCCCTCTGGGGATTTCTAAAGGAAAGTGGATGCCGCTTCTTCTCAGTGATGATTTCATCACGCTAAGTGCTTAGTACAGCTTCACAGTGGGCGAAGTCTGCCTGTCCACCCAGGCCAAGCGTGGGGCAGGGCAGGCTCAGTGGTCTGTCCCACCTTTCAGGGCCACGTGGTCAGACAGACCAGAGATAATTAGGCTATCAACCGTGAGCTTATTAAAGGGCTGTGCTGTCAGGGCACAAGATCCCAAGAGGCCACAGGTGATGGGCACATGGGGCTTCAGAGAGTGGCTGATGCCTCATCAAAATTGGGGGCATGGGATGGAAGGTCTCCATTGGTCCCCTTCTCAGGTGTTCTGCTCTTCAGGGCTCACCTGAGCTGCCCCAGGGCCTGTCTTAAGGAGAAGCATCAGGGCATGGAGGCCAGGAGCGTGCAGGTCACCCAGATAGCCAAGATGAATATGTCATAAATTGCACAGCCTTCCCCCCACGCTGCCCTCAGCAGAGCTTCTGACCTATGCACAAGGTCCTAATGAGTCCCCTCTGAGAGGAGCAACTGAACGACCCTCCTCAGAGACCTCCCTCCTCCACCCAGACTGTTCCAGCTACTGTGTGGGCCTGACCCAGCACTTCTTCCAGAAGACCGTCGTGTTGAGGATGGAGTTTCGAGGCGTCAGCAGTGAAGTCCTTCACTGCATGTGGCTGCACCAGGGAGAGGTGGGGCAGGCAGAGCTGCAGGCACCGCACCGAGGCAGGAGGCCCAGAGCCGGGGTGGCTGAGCTCCTCGTCACCGTCTTGGCTGGGCAGCGTTCTCTGAAGTCACTGTCACGCTGGCCGCAGCCCGAGGCAGGACAGGGGTCTCTATGGATGAGCTGAGCTCAGCTGCTGTAGCTGGTGGCTCAGGTGCTGACCAGGGGGCTCTTACCTCCTTGTCTGTGGGAACTCCACTGTCTGCCCGTGATGGGCTCAGGCAGAACTATTAACTGGTTCCTGCTATGGCCCATCCCCCACTTCACAGGTCTTCCTGAACTGCCTTCCCGGACCCGTTTCAGGCCTTTTGGGCCGGAAATGTGGGTGTTCCTTTAGTTCTAGCCCCACTTGCTAAGAATCCTAAAATAGGGACAACCTCACTTTGGTTGTCCCTCCCTCTTACTGGCGCACACACACATTCCTGTGGGGCCAGTCCTCAGTCTGTCCCTAGGACATGTCTGATACCCAGGCTCCCACCTGAATCTGTACCCATCCCGCTTTGCAGAGGGTGATTTGCCCTGTAGCCCTAGGACAGAACCCTAAGCTGTGCTGCTAGGACACGGCATCTGGGGTCCACACCCCTCCTCATCACGGTCCTAGCAGAGCCCCTGCTTTCTGCCCCAGCAGTGCTGAGAGCCCCATCAGCCCCTTACTTTTCTGGGACAGCCTCTGCGGTACTGGCCACCAGCTCTGTATCCTGAACCCCTCTTGGGGTTGGGCACACATGGAGAAAGCCCCCAGTGCTCGCCTGTGCCCGCCTGCTTCCCAGCAGAGCGGGGGTAAAGCTTCCTTCCAGGCAGGGCACCTGTCACCCTCCAGGCCAGTGGGAGGCCCCCACTGGGCTCAGCCTTAGCATCGAGGTCGGTGTGGACGCCAGCTCAGGGTTTCTCAACCTCAGCACCATTGACATTTGAGGCCAAGTAACCTGTATGGAGCTGTCCTGTGCATTTTGGGGTGTTTACCGACCCACTGGATACAATAGCACCCCCTGGTCACGGCTCACAGGGTCTCCAGACCTTGCCCAGTGTCGCTTGGGGGAATCCTCCTCTCCTCCATTACGAAACACTGTTCAGGTGGACAGCCTCACTCTGGCTCTTATCTCCATCCATCTCTCTCTTCTGCCATGTCCACGGGACCCGAGGTCGTGTCTCCTTGGATTTGGCTCCAGTGTCCACCTCTCACCCCTCCTCTGTCCCGCAGACTCGGGGCTCCCACCACCTCTCTCAGACCTACAGTGGCTGCCTTTCGTAGGGCCGTGCGTGTAGAGCTCCCAGCCCGGTGCTGGGCACGCAGGAAGTGCTGGGCAGTCAGTAGCCACTGCCGCCGCGGGGAAAGCACCGTGGGGGCTGCACCACCCAGTTTCGTCTGACTTTGCTCAGTTGCCTGCAGCTCCACCCACGGTCTAGCAGGCCCAGGCGTGCCGGGTGGACCAGCCTCTCCATTCCACCCCCTCCCCAGTGACTCACTCACTCCTTCCATCCACAGCGTCTCTCCCGTCTAGCTCTTAGGACGCACGGCTGCCAGGGACCAGGGATGGGCCATGCTTTCCACCAAGCCTGGGCTACTTGCCCCCGCCCTTCCCCACTTCTCTGCAGGGACCTGGCCGCTGGGCCGCAGCTGTCTCTAAACGGGGCGATGGCTCCTTGGCTTCTCCCCACAGACTCCAGACCAGCTTCCTCACTCTGGGGCTGCGCAGCGTGGGGCTTCATCAAGGTGGTGGGGTTCTAGTGGCCCATGTGCCTCAGTGGGTTTGTGGGCTGGGTGGGCCCTGAGCTCAGTGGGTCTGTCTGAGCCTTGGGGTGCGCGTGAGGCATGGGGGCCTGCCTGTGCCACACTGCCACCCGTCCCTGTCCCGCCCTTTGGCACCCGGCACCTGCTGGCGGGACCCAGCCCTGTCCACCCGTGTCCTCCATGAGTCCTGAGTCTTGTGAGCGGCGTGGTCCGCGCGCACCTGTGGGCACGTGCGTGTGCGTGGGGCACAAGAGTCTTGTCTCGTCTCCGTGCTGTGTGGGCAGATGAAGGTTGGCCTGTTTTTACTCTCTCTGTGTTTCTCCTTGTCTTTTTTTTATTCCCTCCTCATCCTCATCGCACTCTGCCATCAACCCAAACTCTCATCTCTCAGATCAGCGAGAAGGTTGGTCCTTTTCACTTCTTATCCATCTACAGTTCGCCCATCGACGGGACGCCCCCGTCAGTAGGGACCAGCGGGCTCGGTCAGCTCTTCGGGCTTGCCCCAGTCAGGCCTGCCCGCCCGTCGGGCTCTGTACTTCCATTGTTCGAGCCGGCAGGCGGGCAGGGCCAGGGGTGGGTGGGCAGGCCCCCCTGCCCCGCATGTTTCTGCTGCTTGGGTCCCTGACCACCCCACGTGTCTGCATGTCCCCTTAGCTGGGCTCCCCTGCTGGGGAGGTTGGGTGGGCACGGTCCTGGGCACGAGACTGGGCCCTGCCTTTGTGCCCAGGCCAGCTGCCTGCTCCAGGTGGAGCTCAGAAGTGGTTGTGGGCTCTGTAAGAGCTGTGGGGCTTTCTGTGCATCTGTGGGGCCTTCCACAGTTCCCGCATCCCCCTGCTGAAAATCCACATTTGCTAGAGCTCAGCTAAAACTGTTGGGAAGATGAAGGGGAAGGCTAATCCAGAATGAGCTCACCCCTCAAGATCCTGCAGCCCAGGGTGAACGTCCTCCAGGGTCTGCACTATCCTTGAGCACCTCCCCAAAGCTGGATGGACAGCAGCCATGCTGTGCCCACTGAGCTTAGTGTCTGGGGCACAGGGTGGGTGGCATCACCTTGGCTCACTGAGGAAGCCTCCCATTGACTGGTCTCTTCGCCCTGCAGCTAGATCCAGATGAGGGTCTTCCCACCTGGTCCAAGCCTCCCACTTTTTCCCAGACAGCTGCATTTCCTCGGCCCCACACTGGGTGCTGGGCATTCGACCAGGAGCTCACATCTGACCGAGCGGTCAAGTGCTGCTTAGAGCCATGTGTGAGACTCTCAACAGCCCTAGCGCGGCCGTGGGTCGGGGAGGACTTCCCAGAGACCTCGCAGCAGCCCATTCCAGAGCAGTCTCACACCCTCAGGGCCAGGCCTCTACTCCACGCCCTTGGTCCAGCAGTCCTTCCTGTGTCCCTTGGTCTGAGCCGTTAGAGGAGGCGCTCCCGTCCACTGGGTGAAGCCCCAGGGAGCAGACCCGGGCCACCTGGTGTCCTGTGCGTTCTCTTTGTGGCTTGGGTTTCCTCCACAAGGAGAGGGAGCCTGTTGGGAGGAGGATTGCAGCCTTGGCTCAGATACCAGCCCTGAGCATCATCATATGCATTCCTGAGCTCTGGGGCATTTCAGTTACACCTTTTCGCTGACCGGGCATATCTGCCCCAGGGCGAGTTCAGAAAACGGTCATCAGCAGAGAGAGCCCAGCCTGCCACTGCCTCCCCCTGGGCCCCCTCCCCCGCCCTCCCAGTCCCTTGTCCCTTCTCCTTTTCCCATTCCATGGTTCCACCAAAAATAAGCATGTACACAAATATTTAATGGGAAGGCAGAAATGAGTTTCTAAATATTCCAGGGGGGATTTGCCGTGCTGGTAATTTGTTTGGTGCTGATAATTACATCTTACATTTTTCCAGCTTTACTTAAAACTGTGTGCCGAGTGCTCCGGCATTTAATTACTGCTCTGCGGCAGCCACAAGGTTATTTATTAAAGAGTTATTTTATCTTGATACGGTGGATCCTGCCCCTTATCCCCTCCTTAATGTTGTGTTATTTTCATCAGAGAAATTTCCGTGAGTGAATGCCGATTGCGGGGCTGCCTCCCCCCTGCGATTAGGCTGTCACTCCACTGAATGCCGATGCCTCCAGGCGCCACACCGCCCTATTATAGGGGGTTGTCAGCTCAAATAATTAGACTTAAAAGTTACAGCTGAAATATAATCCAGAAATGGCAAGGCCCTGTTTTGGAAATTGTCTATAAAATGTCAGCAGTAAGGATGCTCAGGGAACAGTAATAGACCGTCATTGTTGGAGCTCAAGATTAGCCCTTAAGTGCATTTTTTCCCCAGCCCTGGTTTTTCCTTCCCTGCTGTTGCTGCTGTCAATAGACCCGAGTCCAGGGCAAGTCCTGCCCCTTCTGGAGGCCTCGTGTCAGTGACAGTGAGAGGAGTGGCGGTGCGACTGCTGCAGGGAGGAGCCAGCCACTCCTGGCGCTTGGGACAGGGGGGTGACCATCCAGAATTCGGGACTCCACAGATACTCAGGATCCCAGGAAGTGGTCACTCGCCTCTTACTCCCACCTTCTCTGTAGTCCTAGCCCCTACACCGTGGGGAAGATGAGTCTGCTCTGCGGGAAACCTGTCCAGGCTCTTTGTGTTGGCTGAAGCCCAGCAGGCCTGTGAAGGGAGGTGCCCTGCTGGAGCGTGCCGTCCAGGAGTCCCTGGGCTTGAGGCCCTGCCCTGGTGCTAAGGGTGATCCTGAGGCTCACCTCTGACCTCTCACTCATCCTTAGCCCCTGGGGTTCTCCCTTCCACTTGGATCTGGAAGGGGGGAAATTAAAAATAAAAACAAACCCTTCTCAATGTTAGTTTCCCAAGGGCCCTTATTTCCTGGCAGTGGCAGGAAGGCCTTGTCCTCTGGGACGGTTTGAGGTAAAGCCCGGTCAGTTTTCTTCGCAGCTTAGGTTGAGACCTAAGGTTTATCCACCAACGACCTACTTCCTTCCCCTGGGGCTCTTGGTTCTCATGTCCAGGGACCCGATTGGGTCCCAGGATTCTGCCACTGACCACCGTCAAGCTGGCAGCTGTGTCCCTGGCACAGGCTTGAAGCCCATCCTCATACCAACTGGAGAGTGTTCTTCCATCAGCCTCAACAGACCCAGAAGCTTCTTCATGGAGCCGCCCGGGTCTCTCTTTTCACCCTGTGAGCCAGGGCTCAAAGGGGCCTGAGCTTTTCATCCCACGGACCTGCTCCCAGTACATGTATAAACATGTCCCTGAGTGTCAGCTGTCAGTTCCCACCTCTTTAACTGGGAGGTGCCCGCATCCACAGCGAGGAAACCTGCAGCCCGGACGAGGTGCCCGAGAGTGGTTCTCTTCCCCCCAGACCCATTTGGATGCCCATGAACAAGGAGGAAACGGGGCAGCCACTGGCAGAGAGGAGAGGCAAGAAGAGAGTTGGTCAGTTAGGACCGCTGAGCGTTTTTGCTTTAGCCAGGCTACATCTTCACCAGCGGGCATGCTGCTCCTCATGACCTGTGCCCCAGGTTCAGCACCAGAGCCCAGGGAGTGCCTGCACCATGTTCGAGCCTCCCAGCCTCACCTTCAGCTGTTTGTGGGGAGTGCTCAAAGGAAGCTGTTTGTCGTGGCTTTCCCCTGCCAGCCGTGCCCCTGGGATCCACCTGTCCCCCTGCCACACAGTGCTGCTGTGCCTGAACTGTGCTGTGTCACTCAGTGTAGACTCCCGGCTCTAGGACAAACGACAGAAGCCCACTTCCATCAGCTTAACGCGAAACACGGAAACTCTTGTCTTACAAAACTGAAAGTATAGAAGTAGATTCAGCGTCAGGCAGGGCTGGATGCAGGTGTTTATACAGTTTGGTCAGGCGTTCGTCTGTCTCTGTCTGTACCTCTCCTCTCCTCAATAACTCGTTTGTTCTCAAGCAGGTCCTTTCAAGTTTTGTGAAAGGTGGTCCCCAGCTTCCCACCCCACCCCAGGTTAGAGACCAGAAGTGGAGAGGAAAAGCCACGTGTCTTAGTAGTTTTTGCAAAAGGCCAAAGGTTCTATCTCCTGAGCCACATCTGGGTCGCATAGCTCATGAACCAAAAATGGGGACTGAGATGGTTCTCCTGAGAAGATGGGGATGCCAGTTCTAGGAGGAGACACACTGACACCCCAGTGAGCACGGCGCACAGAGGGAAGTAGACTCGGCCCCTGGTGCTGGCCGTGGCACTGGCAGTGCTTTGGCTCTAACTGGAGGCTTTGGAGGGAGGCAGTGTGGGTACGGTTGAGGCTGAGTAAAGTGAGGGCCTAGGAGTCGTTCAAAGCTCCACGCAAGAGTTTTTAACAGGGCAGGTAATGTGAACAGATACGGATTTGTGCCGGCTGTTTGTGGAGGGCCAGTGACCGGGTCAGGGGATGACCAGGGCAGGAGGAGCAATGGAGAACACAGTACAGCAATCCACGGAAGGACGGTGGCTTGGACTTCGGAGGTGGCATTCACCTGTGGACTTGGCAAGAAATTAGAGCGTTAGAAGGATATTTTAGGTGGTGCGTTAGCGGGACCTGGTGATTTGCTGGATGTCTGGTCTGTGGGTTGCAGCTTTGACCTCTGTGTTGTGAGGTCACAGGTTGGACCAGGTGGTTTCTGCAGTTACTTCCAGCTCTGATTCTGTGCTTTTGGGCTGAGCGAGCAGCAGTCTGGCATCTGTGGTGGAGGTGTTCCCGATGTAGCACCATGGGTCCTTTGCATGCCTGGGCTCCCCAGCAAGGACCCTCAGACACCTGCACCCTGAGTGATCTCCTCTGGGTCTAAGCCTCGCTGCCTGCCATCTCCAGCCCTGCGTGTAGGGGTGCCCAGGAAGGACACACCCCAGCCTCTGCCCACCAACTGCATGCCCTGTCTGTATGCCAAGCATGTCTGCCCATGGCTAGGTTTTGCTTGCCTTCCCTCTTTCTGCATGTTCCGAATGTCTTTACCCAGCTCGAGACTTTGGCAGGAGGAGTTGCGGGGGGGTCCAGGCTGCACCTTGAACTGAGAAGCTCAGAACAGCTTCTTTCCTGGGGAGCCCAAGGTTGGAGGTTGTGGCCAGGCACTGCCACCCCTCCGCCTTGAGACCCTGTCCATTGGTGCCGAAAGCCGTCTGCTTGGCACCCTCATCATGTTACTGCCATCGTCATGCCCATCCTGCCCACGGACCACGTCCCTGGCCCGCCAGAACTCTGGCCCCTGTCCGTTCCCTCCTGGAGGCAGCGCCTCCTCTTGGGTTCTCAGGCTCTGCCTTGAGCATGGCTGAGGTCCTGGGAGGTGGTCCTGCTGCTGCCCTCATCTCTTCCCCGGGGATCACGGCCTGGAGGTGGAGGCAGTGGCCTCAGAGAAGGTGGCCACGTCACTTCCGGGCTGACCCTCTGCCCTGCCCCAGTCCTGCTCTGAGGACCCTCTACCCTAGGGTGCCTGGATCTCTCGCACTAGTGCCTCAGCTAGCCCTGCTGGAGACCCTCCTTGGTGGGGGCGGGGGTCGGAGAGAGACCTGGGATGTGGCCCCTACAAGGCCTTGTACTAATTCCCCTGTGATCCTGGGCCTCAGTTTCCTAGGCTGTAAAATGGGAGCTTGGTTGCAGAATCTCTCATGTTCCAGACAGTCCCTGAGAGCAGAGGCTATTCTGGCCCCAAAGCAGGATGGGTGGGGGTCAGCCGGGACCCAGGGACCCCACCCCTTGGCTCTGACGAGAGGGGCTTCCTGGACGAGGGGCCCCTGCCCTTCCACCCGCACACGCATCCTGCCCGGCCTGTGAGCGCCTCTCTCCCTCCTCCCGCAGTGCGCCGCGTGGCTCCGCGTTTCTCCATCCCTCCCAGCAGCCAGGAGGTGATGCCGGGTGGCAGCGTGAACCTGACGTGTGTCGCCGTCGGTGCGCCCATGCCCTACGTGAAGTGGATGATGGGGGCCGAAGAGCTCACCAAGGAGGACGAGATGCCAGTCGGCCGCAACGTGCTGGAGCTCAGCAACGTGGTGCGCTCTGCCAACTACACCTGCGTGGCCATCTCCTCCCTGGGCATGATCGAGGCAACAGCCCAGGTCACCGTGAAAGGTGAGCCTCACTGGTGTGCTGGCTGTGGCCCGTGGCCTTCCCTGGGCTGGGGGGTAGGGGGGCATGACTGCTGGGGGACAGGTGGGGCTGAGGGTTGTTACCCTGCTGGTGCCCGGCCCCGGGGGTCCTCCTGGCCCTCAGTGGTGGGCAGAGGGCTTTCTGTCAGAAACTGGCTTCATCATTTTAGCTAACAGGTGTTAGGTCCCTGGAGGGCAGACACCGTGCTGGTTAGGAAGCACAGGTTATATTGTTCAGGTGGTGTCACCCTGGGAAATAGATTCTCTTGTTATTCCCATAAGTTAGGAAACTGAGGCGCAGGGTCACAGGGAAGTAAATGATGGAACAGGGACTTGAACCCTGGGGGTCTGAATCCACCACACACCCTTCTAACCATAGAACTGGACCCTCAGCTTTCCCAGCCTCCCAGAAAGAAGGATGGGAAACAGTAGCCAAGGCAGGTGGGTTCTCTGTCTCTGCCCGGAGCCCTAGGACAGCCACATGTAGACCAGTCTCCTTGGGGTGCTCTGCTTCCCCTCTCTCCTCTGATAACACCCCCTATTCTGCAGCACGAGTCCTCATTTTCAGCATCATGTTACAGAAGGGAGAAACTCCCTGCGGTGGCTTCCGACTGCTTTTAAGATAAAGAGCAGGGTCCTCACTGCTGTGAACTGAGCAGGCTGACAGTCCCAGTCTCACCCCGCCCTCAGTGCACTCATGCCGCCACTGGCTCCTCCCCGCTCTCCAGGCCTCAGTCCTGGGGAGCTTTCCCCAATCACCCCATTCAAGGACGCCCTGGACTTTTCCCCATCTCCGCACCCTGCTTTTTGCTGCCATTACACACACCAGAGCCACGGTTATCGCTCGCTGACTGCTTCTTCCTCACGCTGGTGTATAAGCCCCGTGAGCTCAGCGATGTGACCGTGTGACAGTGTGTCCTCAAGCCTAGCGCGGTGCCTGGCACACCATCAGCACTCTGTGAGTGTCTGTTGTTCGGGGATTGGCTGTGACCTGGGACTTCTCCCCTCCTTTTGAGCCAAGCCATGGTGTCTGTGGGGCCAGCAGCCCCATCCGTCTCTCTCAAATCCAGGACCATTCCCTGAGGAAATCCCTTCCCTCTCCCCACCCCTGTTACACACACTTGCCAGTGGGTGAGCCCAGATGCACTGCAGAGGCCCGTGTGTCTCCCATCTGCACAGGCCCTGGCCGGCCCCTCTGGGTCCGTGTGCTCGATGAGCCACCAGGGCTTTTGTGAGGTCCAAGGAGTCTTAGAAGTGACTTAGGTGGACAGCGAATGACCCAAGGCCCCTGCAGGTACTGATGGGCCTGGACACCAGCCCCGGCTAGGTGACCTCAGTGGTCACGAGGGCTTTTCAGGCAATTCTTTGTTGGGGAGGGCTATTGGGGGTGAACCCCAGGGCAGGGTCGGCTCCTGGGGTCGTGACCTCTGGCAGCCCTGAGCCTTCCACTTTGTCCCCAGCCCTGCCAAAGCCTCCGATTGACCTTGTGGTGACAGAGACAACTGCCACCAGCGTCACTCTGACCTGGGACTCTGGGAACTCGGAGCCTGTGTCCTACTACGGCATCCAGTACCGCCCAGCGGGCGCGGAGGGCCCCTTCCAGGAGGTGGACGGCGTGGCCACCACCCGCTACAGCATCGGCGGCCTGAGCCCGTTCTCAGAGTACGCCTTCCGCGTGCTGGCGGTGAACAGCATCGGGCGCGGACCGCCCAGCGAGGCGGTGCGGGCGCGCACAGGGGAGCAGGCGCCCTCTAGCCCCCCACGCCGCGTGCAGGCGCGCATGCTCAGCGCCAGCACCATGCTGGTGCAGTGGGAGCCGCCCGAGGAGCCCAACGGCCTGGTGCGGGGCTACCGTGTCTACTACACCCCCGACTCCCGCCGCCCTCTGAGTGCCTGGCACAAGCACAACACAGACGCTGGGCTCCTCACCACCGTGGGCAGCCTGCTGCCCGGCATCACCTACAGCCTGCGCGTGCTGGCCTTCACTGCCGTGGGCGACGGTCCCCCCAGCCCCACCATCCAGGTCAAGACGCAGCAGGGAGGTAGGCGCAGGCCAGGCTGGGTGGTACCCGCCTCCCTCAGGCTGTGAGCCGGGGGCGGGGGGGGGGGTCGGTCTTTGGGATAATGAAAGCCCATATCTGCACACGGCCACTGGGGAGGCAGGACGGGGGTGGGGTGAGGCCCTGCCTCCTTCCACCGGGGGCCCCTGCCCTCGGGGGCTTGGCAAGGCTGATGGTGCCTGGCTGGGGTGTTGCAGTGCCTGCCCAGCCCGCGGACTTCCAGGCCGAGGCGGACTCAGACACTAGGATCCAGCTGTCGTGGCTGCTGCCCCCACAGGAGCGGATCGTCAAGTATGAGCTGGTGTACTGGGCGGCGGAGGACGAGGGCCAGCAGGTGAGTGCCCGGCGGTGTGCAGGGAGGAGGGCTGCTCCTGGTCCCCGGGGGTCTGTGCTGGGCTCTCCCACGTAGGCTTTCCTGGATTCTCGGGTCATGGGGACACAGCCCTTGAGGCTCTGGGACCCGTGCTGGCCTGGACGGTTCTGTAGTCTTTGTCAGCCCTGTCCTGGGGACGGAGCTCCTGAGTCCGTCCTGGGTCTCCTCAGCGCTATGGCTCGCATGGCGCCAGCAGAGCCCTCAAGTTCCCCAGGCCACCATGTCCGTGGTGTTCCCATGCCCATGTGGTCAGTGAGGTGCCCTTGCGTGGGCCACGTGGCCACATGGCAGGGAGCCAGCCCTGCAGCTGTGTTGGGGGTGACCTCTGAGTGACCTTTGAGGTCAGGGTGGTCAGTGAGTGCTCTTTGCTCTTCCAGCACAAGGTGACCTTCGACCCCACATCCTCCTACACCGTAGAGGACCTGAAGCCCGACACACTGTACCGCTTCCAGCTGGCCGCCCGCTCTGAGCTGGGGGTGGGCGTCTTCACCCCCACCATTGAGGCTCGCACGGCACAGTCCAGTAAGTGTCTCCCAGAGCCATGGCTGCTACAGCTGGGTAGGTCACGGACACACACACACACACACACCCTTTCGCCTCGACCAGGCGGGTGGTCAGTTCCACTGGGCCCTGGGCTCGGTCTGGATCCCAAGTGAGGGACAGGTAAGTGCCCTCTAGTCTGCACCCGGGCGGCTGCTGCCCTCGCTGCTCCCTGCCCACCTCCTGCCCTCCCTCAGCCCCGCCCCCGCCCAGGTAAGTTCTGTGTCTCCTCCCCCAGCCGCTCTATGCTGGTCACACAAGCCCACGGCCGCCCTCCATGGAGGGACTGCTGTGCTCGCTGTGTTTCAGACCTGCTCCAGCGGCGTCTTCCCTCCTGCATCCCCACATCTCATCCCCCCGTTACCCATATTCCTGCCTCCTGCTCCCTCCACGAGCATCCACGTGAGCCAGGCAGTCTCACTGAGCCAGCTGCACGGGGGAGAGAGGAGACCACAGTGGCGCCGTGCGGCACTCATGTGTTGGACTGCATGAGGCTGTGTGTGTACGCACCTAGGAGTGCTGCGTGCTGCTGTATTCCTGTGAGACTGATGCCGAGAGTGTGTCCACGTCTGAGCACCCAGCTGTGCAGCCCCTGGGGGTGTCTGTCACTGTGGCTGGGCCTGGGTGTGTCCATTGCTGTTCTTAGGATTGGGACCCAACCAGTGTGTCTCAGGGTGTCTGGGTCTCTGCCCCTCTCCCTCCCAGTGACAGATTGCGAGCCCTTGGGCTCTCTAGTCACATGGCCACAGTGAGCCACCGTCTGTGGCGCTGCCTGTGATGATGGGGCCAAGTGTGTGTGGCTGGCTGGGGTCGTGGCATTGAGACAGCACGCGTGATGACATGTGATGGTCCTCTGAGGCCCCTTACGTCACATGGGATTGTGTGAATGTGCCCTGTGTGACTTGGTGTTCCTGGATTCATTACAAGCACCTGCCACACTCCTGCCGGGGCCGATGCACCCTGCTGGGAGTAGCACAACCGTGACGTGGCCTCTGCCTGCGGGGGTCCTAGTCTAGTGGGGAAGACAGACATTAAACCCACAATTACCCAAATGAGCTTTTAATTATATTTGTGTAAAGTGCCGTGGAGGAAACGAACAGTGGAGAGAAGATGAGAAAGGAACCTCGTGTGATCTGAGGGGTCGAGGGGCTTCCTTGGGTGACACAGAAGCCCTAGGCAGGGGCTCAGCAGGTGCCAAAGACCCCGAAGCAGGAAGGTGCTTGGTTGGGGTCAGGGCAAGCAGCCAGCCAGTATGGCCAGAGCAGCCCCCAGACGACAGCATCAGGGCTTTGGGGACAGGGAACAGGAGAGCTGCCTAGCTAAGGGTGAGAATGCACAGGACGGCCCAACAGGACGCTGGAGACAGGAGAGGCTGTGTGCATCGGTCTAGGCAAGTGATGGTGGCTTAGGTGAGCTGGAGGTGGGGGTTGGGGGTGGTTTTGAGAGCTGTCTGGGGTCCCGCTGACCAGGCTTCGTGACAGGTTAGGGGTGGGGGTGGGCTAAGGGAGAGGGATGCCTCAGGTGCAGCCTTGCGTGTGGTGTATAAACCTGGGAGGCGAGTGGTGCCGCTCGCTCCCTAGAATGGAAAGTGAGACAGAAGCAGGTACGAGGGGCACACCTGGTGCCAAGGCCCCCAGGCTCAGGAAGCTGTGTGCCATCCGGGTGCTGATGCTGGGCGGGCTGCCGGAATCCAGAGCTGGGGCTGGAGGTCAGCTGAGAAGGAGGACCAGGGATGGGAGGGACTCCAGGAGATGGGGGTGTCTTGGAGATCAGAAGAAGAGGG
Organism: Moschus berezovskii; assembly: GCF_049115385.1. Classification (NCBI taxonomy): domain Eukaryota; kingdom Metazoa; phylum Chordata; class Mammalia; order Artiodactyla; family Moschidae; genus Moschus; species Moschus berezovskii. Next base: position 18,259,608 of record NC_142463.1, read on the forward strand.
TTTCAAGGAGGAGACCATCGCTGTTGATGCTGAGCGGCCAGGGCCAGAGTGTGACCACTGGGTGTAGTAATACGCAGGGGTGGACCTGGTGTGAGGGGCTGAAGCCGACTGGAGCCCCAGGAGGCGTGTATGGGAGACACGGAGGCAGAGACAGAGGCTTGGCTGAGAAAGGGGGCAGTGCAGCTGGTGCAGCAGGGGAGGCTGTGGGGCCAAGGACGGGATGTGGGAAGACTAAGATGGGGAAATCCTGAGCACACGTGAACGCCATTGGAAGTGTGCCCGTGAGGAGTAGGCAGTGTGGAAAACAGGATAGTTGGCACCTTGGGAAGTGGGGAAGAGGGCAGAGCACAGGCGAGGGGAGGGACTGGCGCTGGACAGGAAGGTACTCCCTTCCTTCCCGGGTGCAGGAAGGAGAAACTCAGAGCCGAAGCTGGCCGAGTGGTGGGTTTGGTACCAAGAGATGCAGGAGCTGCTGTTGGGAGGTCTTGGTTTTCTCTGCAGAGTAGGAGATGGGATTATTTGCCGAGAGGAAAGAAGGTTTGAGGAACGTGGAGGAGGTGGAAGGTGTTTTGCGTCAAGCGGCGTGGTGAGGGGTGGCGGGCAGAGAGCAGAGGCCAGCCAACAAGCGTGGATGGCCCCGGGAGCCGTGGGCACTCGTAGGGTTTTTCTGCCTGTCCCGTGTGCTGCCTTGGAGAAGGTGGGGGATGGGGTCATTTAGAGCCTGCTGCAGGCAAGGCAGGAGCTCAGAGTTTGGTGTGTTGGTATGAGTGGTGTGAGTCTAAGCTGAATAGCAAGGGCAGTGAGGATGGCAGGTCAGCAGATGGGGACCCTGGGGCTGCAGGGCAGGCGGTGGGCTGGGAACCCTGAGTTGCTAAGCTGGGCCATGGGGTGAGGGCCTGTCGGGGGGTGTTGGAGGTCAGCTGTAGAGAGTGTGGCAGAGTCTGGGGCAGGACCCCCGCAGTGCAGGGAGGAGAAGGCTCTGAAGGTGAGGGGCTTAAGAGCCAGTGGGTTGAGGGGCTGCTGGCATCCCAGGCAGGGTGGTGGCAGAACTCACGATGAGAACACCCCTGCCATGATAGCGGAGTCCTCAATGGGACTGGGGTCTGGGAAACGATAAGTGAGGGCCCCTCTGATGGCCCTTTCCCTTAGACTGCCCCAGGGGTCTTGCACCTCGGCCGTAGACACTCTGTCCAGGCAGGCACAGACTCAGGCCACCTCACGCCAGAAGAGCCATCAGTCACTTGTCCTGAGAAGGGGGAGAGCTGTGGGCACAGCCGTGAGTGGTTGTAGGCGTGAGCGGGGGTGAGGGTGGCATGGCCTCCATTGCTTGTGTGTGTTTCGTCTGAGACGGTGGATGTGTGAGGCGCTGCGTTAGAGCCTTGCGTGTGTGTCTGTGTGCGTGTGTGGAGAGCCTGCGGCCTGGCGGGAGAACCGGGCTGTCCGGCAGCCAGTGGCGGCAGCTTGCCTGGAGGGGCCCCGGGAATAACCACGCCACCCCCCCCGGGGAGTAGCCCATCTGGGTGAGTTTCCGTCCTCCGTGACCGGTCGCCCTGCCTGTGGCCCCCCACCCTCCATCTGCCTGCTTCCCCCCCCATTTGTCTCCCCCAGCCCCCTCCGCACCCCCCCAGAAGGTGACGTGTGTGAGCGTGGGCTCCACCACCGTCCGGGTAAGTTGGGTCCCGCCGCCAGCCGACAGCCGCAACGGCGTCATCACCCAGTACTCGGTGGCCTACGAGGCGGTGGACGGCGAGGACCGCGGGCGGCACGTGGTGGATGGCATCGGCCGCGAGCACTGCAGCTGGGACCTGGTGGGCCTGGAGAAGTGGACGGAGTACCGGGTGTGGGTGCGGGCGCACACGGACGTGGGCCCCGGCCCCGAGAGCAGCCCGGTGCTCGTCCGCACGGACGAGGACGGTAGGCGGCGCCGGGGCACGGCGAGGGGATGGGCAGGGAGCGTGGCCTCGCTACGGGTGAGGACGCCCGGGGCAGCCCTGCGGGACGCTGGAAAGAGCTAGAGAGCTAGGGAGCTAGAGAGGCTGTGCCTCGGTCTCGGCAGGAGGTGTCCCCACCGGGCACCCAGGGCTCAGCCTCCCGAGCGCCCCTGGGGGGCCTCCCCATCTTCCCGGTACAAGCTTAATGGCCCCGCCTGGGGAGATGGAGCTCGTAGGACAGCCCATGCCTGAATCCCAGCCCCAGGGCTCCCCAAGCAGGGGAGCCTCAAAAGGCTGAGGCCAATGAGGGCGAGAACCGGGGGGACTGGCGCCACCGACACTAGCGAGGCTCCCCTCACTAGACATCAGGGTGGCGCAGGGCCCAGAGGAGACAGCAGAGATCGTGCTGACTCGGGGAGGTCGAAGCCCGCTGCCCCACCGCCCTGCCTCAGCCCTCCTCCCCGCCGAGTGAGGCAGTCCTGGCCCGAGGGTCGCAGAGTCCCAGGCTCTTTCCCATGCAGGTGGAGGGAGTCCTCCACGTTCCTCTGCAGGGCGGACAGTCTAAGGCAACCGCATCAGGGGCAGTGGGGTGTGGAGGCACGGCCCTGGAGCTGTGCTGTGCCTGCCTGATTTCTCCTTCTGGTCTCCCCAGTGCCCAGCGGGCCACCGCGAAAGGTGGAGGTGGAGCCGCTCAACTCCACTGCCGTGCGCGTCTCCTGGAAGCTGCCCGTCCCCAGCAAGCAGCACGGCCAGATCCGCGGCTACCAGGTCACCTACGTACGGCTGGAGAACGGCGAGCCCCGTGGCGCCCCCATCATCCAGGACGTCATGCTGGCTGAGGCCCAGGTGTGCCCCCAGGAGGTGGTGGGGTCGGCGGGCGGGCGGGCGAGACCGTCACATTCCCCTTCCTCTTTGAGCCCAGGTTCGCTCCCCTCCCCTGCCTGCTCTCAGAGGGCCGGTGACAACAAGACATGCTGTGCCATTTGGGGAGGCGCTGAGACCAGGAGGTTAGGGCCTGCTGCCAGGATCACTCCCTCCTCTGTCTTGGCTCTGCCCGATCTGTCCCAACCAAGGCTCAGCTAGCCCTACCTGCCCTCTTGGCAGTTCCAGCCTGGCAGTCACCTCGGTGGCTGAGCCACCGGTGCCAGCAGTGTGGGGCTGTCGGCACGCCCCCAGGCCTCAGCACCCCCCCACCCCCAAGCCCTCCTTGGTGGCCTGCAGGAAATGCACCCGCTGTCAGTTAGGCTGGGTTTTCGAGATGTGCCTTCCTCCTCTCACAGCCGGGGCGGTCACCTCCCCCGTTCGGCCGTTGTCCTGGCAGAGTTCCGTGAACCGGGCTGGGCTGATATTTGCTCTTAAGGGCTGGGCCCACGGCCCATCTCACTCATACCTCTACACCCTTCCATCCTCAGGGGATGGCGCTTCTGCCTGGGAGCTTGGGGTGAGGTTCCTGGGGTATTCTCAGCACTGGTTGGCTATCCAGAAGGAGAACCTGGGGCACTGGGAGACTGGGCGCGCGGGCCAGAACTTCCCAGTAAGGGGTGGCTGAGACCAGGTCTCAGGATTCCTGGGAAAGGCCTGTAATTGCTACCACGACTTCCCTTCCCACACATTCTGTTGAAGATTCACAACATCTGGCGGCGTGTCTGTGCTGAAGGGCTTTCTGTCCAGAATCAGGGCCGTGAGGGGGTGGAGCCTGATCCCCCCCCCACCCCCGGCAGAATGCAAACACCAACACCCCCCCCCCGCCCCCGTTCTGGCTCTTCACACCTGGGTCCTGCAGGCTGGGATCAGACCGGTGTCCTTCATGCTGCACTTAGGGTTGGACTCACCCACAGGCAGACAGGGCTTTCCTGTCTCCAGCTCCGGCTGGGTTCAGTTTTCTGCCCAGAGGGCGCACTCTTCCTCCTCTGGGCCTGCCCAGCGCTAAGGGAACAGGGGAGAGATAGGCGGGCCTGTGGCTGCATTCCTGGGGTAGATCGAGGGCTCTTCCTGGAGCCTCGGCGGGTGGACACACCCACCCAGAAGCATCCCGGGAATGGGCTCCCTCCGGCCCTGCCGCCCCGGGGGGCCAGCAGCACAGCTGCAGCCACTGTGGCTCCAGAGAAGCTGCTTCTCTTCGGGTGCCCCCTTCTGGTCCCAAGTGGTTAGGAGGGAGCTGGGCCATAGGACGAAGGGCACTGTCCTCTTGGTCTCAGATCTCCTATGACAGGAGGTAAACCTGCGCCTGAGCTCTAGGGAAGCCCACTGAAGGTGGAGGACCGGCCTTTGTAGCCCCCAACACCCGGACTGGGTCATTGTGCTCCAGGCCAGGAGGTGAGCAGATGGGGCCTGGTCCCCAGCCTGGCCACAGGGCCCAGCTGTCCCCCGAGCGCCTGGTCAAGGACGTCACAGCCTGTCCTTGCCCACAGCACCATCTGCTCAGCCCGGGCCTCATCAGTGGGGGTGCGTGCCCCCCACGACTGTCTGGGCAGACTTGTCCCGTTTCATGTGTGTGTCTCCATCTGAAGCCTGTTTCTCGCGCTCTGACTCCGCCGCCCTGTCTCTTTTCATCCCTGTGCTCGGTTTCTCCTTCCTCTCTGTCCTGTCTCTCCCCCTCGCTGACTGCGTTTTCACCTGTCTGTTCTCTTCTCTCCGGTGGTCCCTTCCATCCTCTGGCCCCGTGTTTTGCCTCAACCTGTTCCTCTTCCCTTCTTGTCTCCCAGTCTCCCCCTTGCGAGGCCCTCCACGCCGACACCTGGCTTGGCTCGCAAGGGCATCCCCCATCCCCCTAGGCAAGGAACCTAGGGCAGAGCTGGGCCCAGCCACACCGTGGAAAGTGGCCGAGGCCAGGAGGGACGGCCAAGGGCCTCCTCCCGTATCTTGTCCCACACTCCTTGCAAGTACTTTCCAAGACAGCTTCCCAGAACAGGAGCAGCTGGGATTGCTGGACAGAGATCAGGCCAGCACTGCGAGGCGGTTGGCCCAGAGGACCCCATGGTCTGGGGGTGGCACGGCCCCGCTTCCTGTGCTGTGCTGGACAGCTCTCAACCCCCAGCCCTCCAGTGCCCCGGGACCTTCCCTTCTCCACCCTCCAGCTAGTAAACCTGCATGCACCCCAGCCTGGAGAAGAACGTACTGAGAATCAGCAGCAGCAGTAGCGCCAGCCCAGATCTGTGCCTTCCTGTCTTGATGTTCAGGCATCCTGGGAAGGAACTGGGTCTTTCCCAGTGCCTGTGGGGCAGGGTCCAGACTCTGAACTTGGCACTCACGGCCTCTGTCATCTTGCTGACCAGTCTGCCCCGCCCCTTCCAGCCACAGCGTAGCTTCTGCTGTTCCTGGGACAACGTCACTTGCCTAGAGCACACTGCATAATCTGTCTTCCCAACTGGGATGCTTCTGAGAGTAAAAGGAGATGTTGTGAATAATCATACCAGGACAGCAAGCTTAGACCAGGACTGTTCCCGGCAAACCACTGCAGCCACTTCCGTGTACAATACAGACACTTTCGTGTCTCCCCACTCCTCTGCCTGAGCTGTAGGACCCACCCCCTCCAGTCTGGCAGCCTCTCCCTCTAGGCACCTCCGGGCGGCGCCCTCTGACCCCTCAGTGTCAGGGAGCCCTGTTGCTCTGGCCCTCTGCCCTCCAAGTTTCTCCTCCGCAGTCCTGGTGCCCCCAGCTGGGCTTGTGAGGCAGGGCTGGGATCTTTGGATGGCGAGTGGTCCTGGGGTGCCACCCCTCTGGCCCATGCCTGCCACCAGCCCTCCCCCAACCAGTCCCCCTCGGGGCCAGACTCCTTCACATCCTGTCTCCCTTTTTCTCCCTCTCCCGCGGTCAGTGGCGGCCAGAGGAGTCCGAGGACTATGTAAGTAAGAGGTGTGCGAGCGCGGGCAAGACCTGGGTTAGGCTGGGCTCATGGGACACTCCCCCGCCCCCGCCTTTCCTCCCAGCCTGAGCCGCCAAGATCCACGGGGCACCAGCCACATCTGGAGAAAATTGGCGTTTACGCCGAGCCCCGAGCTGAGCAGCGATTGGCATTTTCTCTAATCCTTACTTCTCCCTTGTCAAGCAGCAATTTCAGGCCAGTGTTCGAGATCGACCGGGCCCTGGCCCTTGCTCTGGCCAGATAGGGATGGAGTTAAATCCAATCCTGATCATTAGGCCTTATTGATCCCTGGAGTGAAAAATCACCTGCTCCAGGCCCAGGCTGGGAGGCGGCTCTGGGGGCTGGGTTCCAGCATCGGTGTGTTCTGGAACCCCAGCCTTGGGAGACCCTCCAGCCAGGGCAGAAGGGGCCTGCGAGGGTTTGGTGGCGACTGCAGCGGCCCCACCCAAGGCTCAGAGCTGGAGGGCCGCCAGGGCTGGTGGTGACAGCTCTGTTCCCACTGCGCGGTGGTCCCCTCCTGTCTTCCCACTGTTCCCTGTGTGTGGTGTGGCTTGGCCTCCCATGGTGTTTTTCTGCATGTCTCTGGAAATAATGCCTTGGCTGGAAATGGGCATATGGGCAGGGCCTGCCAAGGCACAGGGACACTGCCCTGGCTGACTTCTCAGGCGTCTCTGGGGACAGTATGCTCCCCAGGGTGGGGGGGTTCCCTGTCCTCTTCATCTCTCCTCCCTGCCCCAGCAAGCTTTGCAAGGCATATGGTGCTCACAGAGCCAGGGCCTGGATGGAGACAGGAGGGGTCCTACCCAGTCCTGCAGGGTGGTGCCTCGGCCCACCCCTCCACCTCCCTCTGTGGTGTGCGTGTGCATGCGTTAGTGTCTCCAGGTGGCCCTCCGCCTGCTGGTGCAGGAGGAGCTGCAGGCTGCACAGGGGTCCGTGCCAAGAGCCGAGCGAGGTGCTACATGCGTGCAAGGCTGCCCTGTGTGTCACGTGTACCTGGACCTCACGAGGTGTCATTCACAGTACAGTGCAGTGAAGGAGCAGTGTGGCCTTTTGTTCTTGTCTGAAAGGAAGAATGAGCAGCTTGTCTGCCTTAGGCTTGTGGCTCCCCGGAAAGGCTGGGTCCTCCTGGGCACACATCCACCTGCCTGTACTGCCTCCCGCAGGGTCCAGCACCGCACAGCCCCCCTCCCAAGACCTCTGGCCCCATGTGCCTGGGGTGGCTGGCCTGGTCTGGTCCCTCCTTGCTCTCCTGTGATGGGAATGGGCCCCTTCTCCTCCTTTAGGAAACCACCATCAGCGGCCTGACCCCAGAGACCACCTACTCCATCACCGTGGCCGCCTACACCACCAAGGGGGACGGTGCCCGCAGCAAGCCCAAAATTGTCACGACCACGGGGGCAGGTGAGTGAGGGGTTGGGGTCAGAACTGAGGGCGGGGCCGAGAGGAGGGCAGGGCCAGAGCCCAGTGCGTGGTTGTTCAGTCCCAGGCCGGCCCACCATGATGGTCAGCACCACGGCCATGAACACGGCGCTGCTCCAGTGGCACCCGCCCAAGGAGCTGCCTGGGGAGCTCCTGGGCTACCGGCTGCAGTACCGCCGAGCCGACGAAGCGCGGCCCAACACCATGGATTTTGGCAAGGACGACCAGCACTTTACGGTCACTGGCCTGCACAGAGGGGCCACCTACATCTTCCGGCTCGCTGCCAAGAACCGGGCTGGCCTGGGCGAGGAGTTCGAGAAGGAGATCACGACCCCCGAGGACGTGCCCAGCGGTTTCCCCCAAAACCTGCGCGTGATAGGGCTGACCACGTCTACCATGGAACTGATCTGGGACCCCCCGGTGCTGGCGGAGAGGAACGGGCGCATCACCAACTACACCGTGGCGTACCGTGACATCAACAGCCAGCAGGAGCTTCAGAACGTCACTGCCGACACCCACCTGACGCTCTCTGGTCTCAAGCCAGACACCACTTACGACATCAAGGTCCGCGCACGCACCAGCAAAGGCGCCGGCCCGCTCAGCCCCAGCATCCAGTCCCGGACCATGCCCGTGGAGCAAGGTGTGTGCTGCGGGCACGTGGCTACGCCTGGGGACCTCTGCTCTCCTTGACTCACTGACCTCTGGCGACTGTGAGCCACCGACCTCTGGTGTGTGACACTCCAATCTTTCATGACCATGATCACTAACCTCTAGTGAACAGGCGCCACATTCTGTGTGTGTGGTCTCTGACCTCTGCTGTCCTTGGCCTACTGACCTCTGCTGGGCAACTCCAGTCTCTTGTGACCTTGACCCACTGATCTCTCATGACTGCATCACCGCTCTTGGGTATGCAACACTAATCTCTTGGGGCCACGACCCCCTGACCTCTAGTGAACACGGTCCACCGTGCTCTGGTGCGCGGCCACATGGCTTCTCGTGCCCGAGTCCCACTGACCTCTGGTCACTCTGACCTGCTGTCTGTAAGCTCCAGCTTCACCTGTGCCCTTCTGGAGAGCCTGACCACGGGTCCTGTGGCTTCTGCCCCGCTTGGTCCTCACCATGAGGCAGAGCCGGGGCTGGGAGCTGAACTGTGTGCAGTGGAAGCTGGCGGGAGTGGGGATTCTGGCCCTCTGCAGCCATCCCTAATCCCCTGTGCCCTGCCCCCACCCCATCTCTCCCCAGCGGGGAGCCCTCTAGGCCCGGTTATCCCCTTTAGGCAGCCAGAGGTGACTCCTCCCGCCTTACATCCCAACAGTGTTTGCCAAGAACTTCCGTGTGGAGGCTGCAATGAAGACATCCGTGCTGCTCAGCTGGGAAGTGCCTGACTCCTACAAGTCAGCAGTACCCTTCAGGGTAGGTGGGGCCCATATCGCAGTCTCCGCCCGCGCATCTGCGTTCACAAAGCTCTGTCCCGTAGGCCTGGGAGGGGGCCCCTCACCCGAACACGCCACCTGTGCCCCCCTTTCCTTCCTGTGCAGATCCTATACAACGGGCAGAGCGTGGAGGTGGATGGGCACTCCATGCGGAAGCTGATCGCAGACCTGCAGCCCAACACCGAATACTCATTTGTGCTGATGAACCGCGGCAGCAGTGCGGGGGGCCTGCAACACCTCGTGTCCATCCGCACGGCCCCCGATCTCCTGCCGCACAAGCCACTGCCGGCCTCAGCCTACATCGAGGACGGCCGCTTCACCCTCACCATGCCCCGCGTGCAGGAACCCGCACTTGTCAGGTGCGCAGACACACCTCAGGGGAGGCGGGCAGGGCTGGCCATGCAAGAGCCAGGGGAGGACAGTCCTGATTCTTCTCTGCCCGCCCAGATGGTTCTACATCATGGTGGTGCCCATCGACCGCATGGGAGGGAGCATGCTGGCGCCACGGTGGAGCACGCCCGAGGAGCTGGAGCTGGACGAGGTGCCTGGGGACCTGGCCAGGGCGGCCCTGATGGCAGTCCCATTGTGCTGGTTGGCTGTGCCCCGGGGACTCCCCCCAAACTGGAATTATTCTCTGATTGGCAGCCTGCCTGTGTCTTTAAGGAGACGCACTCTGAGCTGGCTCCTGGGAGCTTTCAGAGAACTCCTGGAGGGCTTACCGAGACCTCCCCAGAGGGGTTTATGGAGGATCCATCCCCTGGGGTGCAAAGTGGCAGAGCCATCTCTCAGATCTAGAGAATCTCAGGCCCTGTGAGCCTCGCAGTCTGCAGGGGTCTAGAGGCCACAGACGGGCTCAAGTGGAACCCCAGCAGTGGTGGGCAGCCAGCCCTCTCTGGTGAGGGTGAGGAGGCAGGTTACCCAGAGGGCCCCTTCTTAGCAGGTTGGCTGGGAGGAGTGGCATTGCCTGCTGGTGTCCAGTGTGATTCTACACGGACAGTGAGTCAGGCCAGGCCCAGGCCCCTAACGTGGACGGTGAGCCTAGCCTTAGCCCGGGAGCATGCGCTCCAAGGCCCTGTGTGACTCCTGTGCTCTGCTGCCAGCTGCTGGAGGCCATCGAGCAGGGCGGCGGGGAGCGCCAGCGGCGCCGGCGGCAGACGGAGCGGCTGAAGCCATACGTGGCCGCTCAGGTGGACGTTCTCCCGGAGACCTTCACCCTGGGGGACAAGAAGAACTACCAGGGCTTCTACAACCGGCCACTGTCTCCAGACCTGAGCTACCAGTGCTTTGTGCTCGCCTCCCTGAAGGAACCTGTGGACCAGGTCTATCTAAGACCCCAGGCCTGACCAGACACCCCCAGACCAGTCTCAGACACCCCAGAGGCCCCAGACCTGCACTGCAGTCTCAGGGGACTAACCCCTAGGATCCAGAAGGACAACCCGACCTGGCCCTAGGGGCCCAGTGAGCTGACCAGACCCAGGTCAACCTCGTAGTTCCAGGAGACCCAGCCCAGAGCCCTTTCTCCAGGTTTGGGGGATGGAGGATGGGCGTTCTCACCCTGGGGCTCACCCGCTGTGCTGTTCCTCCACCGGGTCACAGAAGCGCTATGCCTGCAGCCCCTACTCCGACGAGATCGTGGTCCAGGTGACACCGGCCCAGCAGCAGGAGGAACCGGAGCTGCTGTGGGTGACGGGCCCTGTCCTGGCAGTCATCCTCATCGTCCTCATTGTCATCGCCATTCTCCTGTTCAAGAGGTGAGCGCTCTGGTGGACGGCCACCTGCCCGTGGACCCCCCAGGCCCTCCCCGGCCAGACACATGCAGGCCAGGGCAGCCACGCCGGCCTGCACCCCGGGGTGCACGCTCCTGGGCTCGGAGGGGAGTCAGGAGAGCGAAGCAGTGTGTGCGCACACCCACTGGTGTGAGCCTGGGTGTGATGAGCAGCCGCGCACCTTCACAAGGGATTTGTTCCGGTGCATCCCAGGGGCATGTCTGTCTGTCCGTCTCTGTGTTTCGATGGATGTGAGCATGTCTGTCTCTCAGCTTCACAGCACCACCTCCCGCTGGTCTCCTGCCTTCAGCATCCCCTCTGCCACCAGCCCTAGATGACTCCCAGCCTGACTCCCCTGCCCAGGCTTTGAAAGGCCCAGACCCAGCTCCAGGCCCACGTGCCCACGGACACTCACTTGACGGACGGTCATTCAGTGGCTGCTGTGAGCACAGCATCCCCAGTTGTCCCAGACAGAGGGTGTCTTGACCCTTCCCACAGCCCTCCCCCAAGGGTCCCTGTCACAGGGGATGGGCCCCCCCACCCCATCACCAACCGGGAATCCAAGCGTCCCCCTCGACCCTCCTCCCTCCCACTCCCCGCCCAGTCTCTCGTGAATATCACTTGACCTGCCCCCCACCCCACCGTGAGCTCCCCGCGAGGCAGTGCACACGCACGTGGCACGCCTCAGTCCTGTCTCTCGCGTAGCTGCAGCCTCCTCCTCTTCTTACCGCGCCCGTTCCTCTCTGTCCTCCTCCCGGCCTGAAGGGTATTTGCAAAGATTTACTTTGTCACCCTCAATATGAAATTTCTCAGCTTTAACTGAAGAGTTTTATAGCCTGTCTGCAGCCTGACGGTCCATCAGATGCCTGGCTGCTCTGGCCCCTGCCACCACCCCTACATCATCACTGAACTAACGCAGTTCCCGGCCATCCTGGCCTGCGCCCCTCCACTGCACTCTCGTCCCATCCTTGGAGACTCCTGTCCAGGCTCTGGTGCCACGAGGCTCTGCCAGGCCCCTCCCACTCCCCCGTCACACTGTCCCCCACTGCCTGGTGGTGCTTCCACGGGAACCTCGCTGGGCCTGTTCCCGTCACCCAGCACGAGGCTGTCAGCACACGCCTGTTGGCCCTTGTGTCTGCACACGGGTACACACACAAGGGCCTGTGCCCGGTGCCCCAGCTCTCCCTGCCCTTGACCCTGACCCTTGACCTAGACTCAGTGCCTGCTACCTGAAGTTCGCTCCTTCCTCCCAGGGTGAATAGGGACAAGCTTGCCTGGTTCAGGGCCGGAAGATCCCTGGGTAGGGAACCTGAAGAGCGACTCCCACACCCACTCAAGCCCCCTCCGCTGCCGTCTGGGTCCTGGTGTACGCCAGGAGAGGTGACCCCCTCCCTGTGAATGCCACGTGGGTGCTGTAGATTGGTTCGCAGTGTCCCCCTGTGTCATGAGAGGGCCTGAGTGTGTGTGGCGGAAACAGTGACGGTTCCTTTCTTCTGTCCTTGCCTGTCTTTCGGGACCTAGTAAACAAGAAAGGTAGGAGTCCTTCCTTCTCTCTTCACACGCCTCCCCCTTCACTTCTTGTCCCAGTGCGCACTGCGGGTCCATCGGGGAGGGACGCTGCTTGAACCAGAAGCCTCGTGGCCTGCGGCTGTCTGGTCAGCTCAGCAGATGCCGGGGCCGGCTCTGTCACTCTCTCCACCTGTGCCCTGCATAAGGGGGTGCCCCTTCTCAGGAGATAGGCTTAGCTCAGAACTCCAATGCTGCCCATGCATGCACAGGCCGACTCGGAACTCCCCCAAGCCTGCCCCCAGGCTCCCAGGTGTCTAAGGTCACCGCAGCGCTGCAGGAGACAGAGCTTGCAGTGTGCAAGGAGCGCTGGCTGCAGGGCAGTGGGGAAGTGTGTGGCACACACTGACGCACACTCGCCTGAGTTTCCTCCCCGACACAGCTGTGTCCACTGCGCAAAAGCCTTGGATACTTGTCAGCAGAGGGACCCCACAGTCTGTCTTTGATCCTGTCCCTGTAGACCGGGGAGCCAAGGCAATAGCAAGGGAAGACTGCCCAGCTAGGGGAACGCCTTCCCCTGCTGCTCTGCGCCTTTACCCTGATCCCAAGAGCCAGACGGCGGGGGCCCAGCTCTCTGTGATGTTTGCGTATCTTATGTGTCCTTTGCATGTTTAGTCCTGGTGGCTCCTGCTGCCTCAGCGTGGGGGTCTTGCGGACAGCAGCTACTGCCCAGCCGTGACCTGTGCCCGTGGGAAGGAGCCACCAGCCTCTGCAACCCCTTCCTTTCTTGCTGTGCTGGCCCACTGTCCACTCCCGACTCCTGCTCTCCCCCCATCCCACCCTGTGAGGCTGCTGTGGCCCTGGCCCCCCTGCGCTCAGAGACCCCCAGCCAGGATGGGAGGGGCAGAGCTGTGGACACAGAACTCTGGGGCAGCCGGCCACGTCATGCGTCTCTGTCCTCCGCCTGGACCTCAGGTCTCACCAACCACCCTTCTGCCTCTCCAGGAAAAGGACCCACTCCCCATCGTCCAAGGACGAGCAGTCGATTGGGCTGAAGGACTCCTTGCTGGCCCACTCCTCCGACCCTGTGGAGATGCGGCGGCTCAACTACCAGACCCCAGGTAGGGTGGCTCCGCCAGCCTGCCAGCCCTGCCTGGGTGTGCTGGTCTCCGCCCAGGGATGCTGGCCTCACCCTGGCCCCCGTTTCCTGTTCCTGCCTTCCACCCTTCTCCCTGAACCCATTGACTGTCATGAAGTGACCCAGGAACCCCTGTGTCCAGCGACTGGATAGGCGCTGGAAAGCCTGGAAGCCTCGGCGGGTGGGGTGAAGCTCCTTAGACCCTAACTCGTTTTCAGTCAAGCCCTCCAAATATAGGTCCAGGACCCTCACAGAACCCACATCCCAGCCTTGGGGTGTCAGCCCCTGTACGTGCATTCTGACCCCTGCACCCAGAAGAGAGGTTTGTTCAGGGGGGATGGCTTATCAGATCTTGTGGTAGGATGGGGGTGTCTGCACCTGACCCTCCTTGATGGCTGGGCCCCGATTTTCCGTGTGAGCCCTAGGACGCAGCACAGGACTTGGAGCCTGCCCCTCCTTCCCCACCACTGTCGTGGGCTCTCTGGCTGTCATTCCGTGTCGGCACCCCAGCAGCACAGCTCAGTCTCCTTCCCAGCGGGGCAGGGTCAGTCCTCGGCTCCCAGGGGCTCTTTCCATCAGGATGCCTCTTGCCCTGGTCTGGGGTTGCCTCAGTGACAGTCTGAGCTCTGTGAAGCCAGGAACGGTCTTCCTCCTCCTCCATCTCTTGGGTTGTGCGCATTGAGGGTCTTGTTAAGTGCCTGTGAAACACGCAGCTGAATGAATGAGTGAGCACAGGGTTTGTGTGTGCACGAGCTAGTGTGCACTGCGTGCTGAGTGAACGTACCATTTCATGGCTGGAAACGACAGCAATGATGTGCTAGTCTCACGGCCTTTATGAGTCAGAGATTCAGACGGGAGCACAGCAGGATCAGCTTGTCTCTATTCCAGAATATTTGGGCCCTCGGCAGGAAGACTCAAAGGCCAGAATCATTTAAATAAGAGGTCAGCAAACTGTGGCCTGGGGCCAAATGTGGCCCACCACCTGTTTCTGAAAATAAAGTTTTATTGGAACACAGCCCTTTCATACATGTACTGTCTGTGGCTGTTTTCACACTCGAGAGCAGAGTCCCCAAAGCCAAGAATATTTACTCTCTGGCCTTTTATGGGAAAGTTTGCTGACCACAGAATTCTGGAGACTCATTCATTCTTGTGTCTGGTGCTTGATACTGGAGTCAGCTATGGGTCCACCTGGGGTTTTCGGCTTTCTTCCCGCACCCTGGGCTTCCTGACAACACTCCAAATGCACGTGTCCTGAGAGGGAGAGAGCCAGGCTGTTGCACCCAGGTGTGGTCAGATCTGCACGGAATCAGAACTCCAGGGTGCTGGGGTCTGGAGGGCAGAGAAGCCTCCCCTGAGAGGGATGCAAAGCCCTGGGGGCCTTAGCCAGGCAGAGGGGCTGGGAGACAGCTCCTTCCGGTGACAGTGGCAGGTGCAGAAGCAACTGGGGGGCACTGTGTCCTAAAGCATTGGAGCTGGGCGTGCTGAGAGCCAAGAGCTCAGTCTGGAGGGTGAGTCACAGCGGGTGCCTGCACGCCAAGCTAACGGGTTTGGACTTCATGTTGAGGGTGCCAGGGAGGCGTGAAGGGTTTTCAGGAAGGGACCAATGGGGGTCAGAATTGTGCTCTGGAAGTATCACCCTGGCTGGAAAGCAGATTGGAGGGGGAGAACCCGGGGAGGCAGACCGTTGTGAAGGTGCTGAGGACCTGGACGTGGGGCTGGCCGTAGGGGCCTGCCTGAGCAGCAGAGCTTGGGCTTGATTCCCCGTGGGGTGAGGAAATAGGGGTAGGGGTCTCAGGATGGCTCCATGGTTGCTGGTTGAGCAGGGGGATGGCAGGTCCAGGGGGTCCTCCACACCGACATCCTGGCGGAAACCATAGGAAGAGGAGGTGCCGAGGAGCACACAGTGGTCAAAGCCTGCAGATAGATGAGCTCTCCCCGGAGAAGGGCGCAGAGAAGGGAGAGCTTGGCCCAGGAGCAGCCAGGGAAGGAGCTGGAATGTTGAGGACAGATGGAAGGATGGCCAAGGAGGGGCAGCCAGACAGAGAGGGAATGTCGGGGAGAGGAGCGTCTCTGAGGCCAGGCTGAGGGGGCTGTGCAACAGACTGTGGTTTTAGCAGTTGGAACCTCGGAGAGGTCTGAGTCCCGGGCAAGGAGCCTTTTAGCGGGTTGAGGTACTGCCAGTGGGGGATGAGCCAGTGGATATGCAGGCCTTGCCGGGGTCTGGATCCCTGTGGCTGTAGGGATCTGAGGAGGGAATGCAGGGTGGAGCACAGGGGATCCAAGGTGGTGTTACAACGGATGGAGGACCAGAAGGATAGGAGGCCGTGGCCCGGGGCAGGCCTTGGGGCAGGGCATGGTGAGGGTCCTCAGAGGGGCTGAGGTCAGGGGATGAGGCTGCTGGCCAGGAGAGGGGTCTCTGTGCACAGGGTTATCCAGGGACGGGAACCAGTGACCAGAAGGAAGGGTTGGCTGGAGCAGCGGCAGCGCTGAGGCTCCCCCTTCCCATATTTTTAGTTCAGCAAATGTTAATTATTTTCTTTCGTAATCTAACTTTCCTTCTGAAGATGCTTGAAATGCACAGAAGAGCTGAGAGAGTGGCGCGGTCCCCATCTGCCCATCCTTGCTGGGGACGCACCCTTCTGTTTCTCACACACGTGCCTTCCCTCTCTCTAAAAGCACACTTGTATTTTGCCAAATGATCTGGAAATAGCCAGGGTCAAACTTCGTTACCAGAAGCCACGAGGTTGGCTTGAACCTAGAATTTCATCCCAGGAAGCGGCCCCCAAGGCTGTGCAGGCTCTAGCGGGTGGGCAAGGGGCGTCTGTCACTTGGGCGGGATGGAGCAGAAGGGGCTGCGGTGGGCCAGCCCTCCGAGCTCCCCAGACCCCCAGTGGCTGCAGTCCACCAGCGATGTAGCCAGAGGTTAACAGGTGTCCTTCTCTTGCCCCGCTGTTTTTGTTCTTTTTCTCTGCAGGTTCCAGTGTCCCCAGTTGCCCGAATATCTCAAGTTAGTTTTTCACGTTCCCCGTTTGGGGCCCACTCTGGCTTCTGTGTGTCTCCTCTACTTCTCTCACCGTCACCTCTCTCCTTCCTTGAGCTCTTCCCCTGTCCTGTCTTTGCTCTGCCTTCTCAGCGCCCTGTCTTTTCCTCCTGCGCCCTCTCTCTCCCCACCTCGCCCCCTTCCTCCGGCCGCCCCCTCTCGTCTCTGCCTCTCCCACCTCCCGACTCAGTCCGACTCCTTTCCGGCGCCTCTCCCATCCCCTTGCCCTAGTGTCTGCCTCCTCTTCTCTACCTCTCCCTCCGAGTTCTTCCTCATCACTCTGCCGTATCTCTGTACGTCATGATCACTCCATCCCCGTGCCGGGTGCTGGGATGATGAGGTCACAGAGCCTCCCACGGTGACTGGCACCTTGAGGGCAGGAGCGCTGTCCAGAGCAGGGCCTGCGGGCTGGGCCCAGGCTGAAGCAGCCCAGCCCCGGCCCGTCCGCTGCCCTCCACCTGGGCATCTGGCCCCGACCTGGGAGGAGGACCAGCCACTCCACACGGTGTCACGTGGCCATGCCCACTCATGCCCACGGCATCCGTACCCCTCACCCTGTGCCCTCCCGCCCCCCGGCCGCTGTGTGCCCCGCCACCCTTGTCGCCGCATGTGCCGCTGTCTCCATACCACCAGTGCCGAGTGCTCCATGGTCACACGTGTTCACATGCGCACATACATGCATCGGGCTGTCTCCACCACCCGCTCAGGCCCCACGCTCACTCTGCTCATGTACCCGCCCTGCTCCCAGGTATGCGAGACCACCCGCCCATCCCCATCACCGACCTGGCTGACAACATCGAGCGCCTCAAAGCCAATGACGGCCTCAAGTTCTCCCAGGAGTACGAGGTGAGACATCCCT
This sequence comes from Moschus berezovskii, assembly GCF_049115385.1. Lineage (NCBI taxonomy): Eukaryota > Metazoa > Chordata > Mammalia > Artiodactyla > Moschidae > Moschus > Moschus berezovskii. The sequence goes on from NC_142463.1 coordinate 18,276,565, forward strand.
TCACCGTCACCCCCACCACCACCATATGCCTGGCCCCAGGCCAGCTCCTGTCCTGCCTCAGGCCCCTGCTGTGTGTTTGGGGAGTGGGTGGTGGGCTCCAGGCTGCCCAAGAGCACAAACTGAAGGGGTCAGCAGTAGCCAGTGGGGAACTCAGCTTCTTAGGTACCGGGCCTGGTCAAGACCTTTCAGGCATGCCAAGATTAGGACACAAAGTCACATGCCCTTGTGCTAATGGAGGCAGAGAGAAGGTCATAAACACAATCAGTAATAACAGCTGGCATTTGTAGAGAGCTCCCTGCCAGCCAGCTCCAGGCGAGGCGCTCTGCATGTACCATCTATTCATGTCCTCCTTACAACCCTGTGAAATGGGACCTGGTGTTATCCCATCTTACAGGTGAGGAGGCTGAGGCCCTGAGAAGGGAACGACTTGTCTAAGGTCATGTCACTGATGAGCAGTGGAGCCTGTCTGGCAGCCTGTGCCTGCACGCGCGTGTGCTCAGTGTATATCACAGAGATGGGGAGTCTGGGAGCCTGACTCCTGCCGCCTGGGCTGCATAAACCTTCCTGCTCCAGGTGCTTCCTTCACTGTGGTTTCGACCCTACCTGCTTCCAGGAGGCGCTAGTGGTAAAGAGCCTGCCTGCCAGTGCAGGAGACATAAGAGACGTGGGTTCAATCCCTGGGATGGGAAGATCCCCTGAGAAGAAAATGGCAATCCACTCCAGTATTCTTGCCTGGAGGATCCCATGGACAGAGGAGCCTGGTGGGTCACAGTCCATGGAGTCGCAAAGAATCATGCAGAGAGTCACAACTAAATCGACTGAGCATGCACACACGCTGGGGGCTCAGACTTCACTGCTCCACGACCTGGAGTCAAGGCTTCTAGCTCCCAACTGGAGAGGGGCTTTGCTAGTGAAGGAGGTGATAAGGAGAGCCCAGACTCCTCTGAGGAGTACTGGCGAAGGTGTTGTTAAAGCATCTTCTGCCTCAACCCCACTCAGGCCCCGCTCCCGGCGCAGGCCTGGCACAGGATTCGCCTCCGTGGATGATGGATGGATGGGTGACTGAAGGGCTAGCTCTGCCCTGCTGTGCATCCACTTCCCTCCAGTCACTTGTCCACCCTCCACTGTGCTTGCTGTCCTGGGCACCAGGGCTCCACTTCCAAGGGCTGTGGGTCAGGTTTCCACAGAGGAAGCTGAGCTTGGCAGGCAAATTGATGATCACATCTGCCTAGCGGACAGGGTGCTGTCTTCTTCCTGTGGAGCTCCCACTGGAGGGCCTGCCCTGCACAGGGCCCCACCACAGGGGGAAGGAGCCACCCAGTCAGGCTCCCTGCCTCCAGTTCCCATGAGGCCTTCACTCATCCAGTTCCACCTCCCACTAACCCTTCCTCCTGTGGGGCCTGCACCCCACTCTCCAGGCCCGCAGTGTCCTTCTCTCACCTTCTGCCACTTCTTTGCTCCAGTCTGCGCTCCCCTTACAGACCTTCCTCCTTCAGGAAGCCACCTCTGGCCACCCTGGCCTGCCGAGAGCTTTTCTGAAGCCAGGATCTGGTAGCTGTTACCTTTAATGATCAGCATCATCAAGCACTTAGCCTGTGCTTGCCACTGGGAGTGTGGAGACAAGTGCCCACAGGGAACTCAGTTGATAGGGAGATGAGTGCAGACAGATAACAGTAAATGTGGCCCTGTGCCGTGGTGTTAAATATGCAGATGTGCAGAGAAGGTCCTCCAACAGCAGCACGAAGCAGGCAGGCTAGGGGTGGGGTGTGCTGGGGTCTCACGGAAGTGCTCACTGACCTGGCAGAGTAACAGGCTGGTGCAGAAACCAACAGGCAGGTGATGTGCTGTGCTGAGAACTTCGGGTTGTATTCATCTGTAAAAGAAGGGTAATAATAGAACTGGTTTCATAGGAGGATTGGGAGAGGGAATACACAGAGTGCAGAGAATAGCGCCACGCACTCGGTAAGTTTTTGCTGAGATTCAGCTGTTATTATTATCATTCGAAGTGACAAGGAGCCATGGAAGGCATTAAGCAGGGAATTGATCATCAAATTGGCATTTTATAAGGATTGTTCTGGCTGCAAGGCAGAGAGAGGCAGGGAAAGGGGCAAAGGAAAGAGGCAGGGAGATGCCCAGTCTGAGCAGGAGTGGCCCAGCTGAGGCCCTGGCAGCAGGGTGGTGAGAGCCAAGGAGCTGGGGGAGCATCGGGACGTGGTGACAGATAAGATTCGGGGCACAGAGGAGTTTGGAGGATGACTGGCAGGTTGTGGCCGTGGCTTTGGGGTAAATGAGGACAGAGCCCTTCACCGAGACGGAACCCCAGCGGCAGAGCAGGGTTTGCACAGGGGAGCTGATGAGCTCAGCTTGGCAAGGGCTGAGATTGAAAAAGTGTGGGGCGTCCTGGTGGGATGTCAGGGGCCTGTGGGCTCTGCAGTCCGGGTCTCAGGGGAGACTGGGCTACAGCTGAGTGACGTCAGCTCCAGCATATGGGCGTGAAGTCCTGAGAGCCAGTGAGCTCATCTAGGAAAGGTTGGAAAGTGCAAAGAGGGCCTAGGAATGAACCCCGGAGAAGCACTGTGTCCTGCCTCTGAGAAGGAACAGCCGGAGAGGGAGGAGGAGAGCTGGGCAAGGCCATGCAGCAGTGTCTGGAGCCCAGCAGCGTTGGGTCATGCACAGCTGGCCGCCTCTCACTTCTGCCCTCATTGGCTAGCTGGGTGCAGGGCTTGAGGGACTTCCCCTGCCCCCTCCCCACCCCTACCACTCTCCTAGGCAAGGGGATTTGGTACCTTGGTCAGAGGAGTCTTCAGTCTGTCACCTTGCTGACCAGTTCCATGGTAGCCTCTGTGCCCCATGGCTGGGGAGCTGGGGCTCAGTCTTCCCCAGCACCACGGGACAGAGCCAGTGACTGTGGCCTGAGAGCAAAGGCAGATGTGGGCAGCACCTGGAAGGCCGGGTCTCCTGGGGCCCTAGGCAGAGATTGGCTGTTACCCCGCTCCACCTGCCTCCTTCACTCCTTGCAGTCAATTGACCCGGGACAGCAGTTCACGTGGGAGAATTCAAACCTGGAGGTGAACAAGCCGAAAAACCGCTACGCCAACGTCATTGCCTACGACCACTCTCGAGTCATCCTTACCTCCATCGACGGTGAGCCTCGGGCGGGGCCCCCTCCCATCCCCTGACTCTCCACGGACTCGGTCGGAGGCCCCAAGGTAATGCTTTCCCGGGTCCCTTCCTGCCCGTAGGTGTCCCCGGGAGCGACTACATCAACGCCAACTACATCGACGGCTACCGCAAGCAGAACGCCTACATTGCCACGCAGGGGCCGCTGCCCGAGACCATGGGCGATTTCTGGCGGATGGTGTGGGAACAGCGCACAGCCACTGTGGTCATGATGACGCGGCTGGAGGAGAAGTCCCGGGTGAGGCTGTGCAGGGCCCTGCTGGGGTTGGGGGGTCAGGTACAGATACTCGGGCACCTCCTCCTGTCCCTGTGGGAAGACGCCCTTCAGGGGACTTGCCAAGTGCTATCGTTCTCCTGGGTTGTCCTCGTGTCCCAGCTGCTGGGCGCTCCTGGGACGTGGTGTGTTCCCCAGACGCCAGTGGGTTCCTAGCGTGTTAATATGTTGTCCCAGATGCTGTCATTTTCCAAGAATGTTAACATGTCCCCCAGTTACTGCATGTTTCTGGGATGTTCTCGTGTTCCCTAGATGCTAGAGTGTTGCTGGGGCCTTAACACATCTCCTAAGTTAATTAGTGGAATAGAGCTGTTGTTATCTGCTTTTACACAGCAAAGCATTGACTGGAACATAAAATTTACAGAGCTTGAAAATGGTGTATAAATGTTATGGGTAGATTTGGCAGAAAATGCACCTGGTGCAATCTGGTCATGAATAAATGATTTTCAGTTACGTCCCTCGTTCCCCTCGCAAGGGCAGGGGTGGCGGCCTAGTATGAGGTCCTGATTTGGTCTGGTGAGGGGGTGGCATGATGAATCTGAGATCTCAGGGGCTAGGGGCCTGGCAGCTAGCACAGCTGGACCTTCCCTCAGCTCCTTCCCTGGGCCCTGCCTGTCTGAGCCTTTGGGTCCCTCTAACACCATTGCCCGCCCCCGCTGCTGTCCCTCTGCAGGTGAAATGTGATCAGTACTGGCCAGCTCGGGGCACTGAGACCTACGGCCTCATCCAGGTGACCCTGCTGGACACAGTGGAGCTGGCCACCTACACTGTGCGCACCTTCGCGCTCTACAAGGTACAGCCCTGCCCCCGTGCCTGGCCCCAGCCTGGAGACTATGAGTACCACGGTCTGAGTGGTGTGCTGGGGGAGTGGGGGCGAGTGGGAGTCCCGCGTTGGAGGTCAGGGCTTGGAGGTGCAAGCGGACCATGCCGGCCGGTGCTGTGGGCAGGATGGTTGGAAGCAGCACCCGAGTTCCTTCAGGTTGACCCACGTGACTTCTGAGTCCCGTCGGAGAGCCGGGGTCTGGCCTTGGTGTCAGGGCAGGCTGTAGCAGGCATGCTCCCTGGTCACTCACTCCATCTCTGCTGCTGTCCTCTGCAGAGTGGCTCCAGTGAGAAGCGGGAGCTACGTCAGTTCCAGTTCATGGCCTGGCCAGACCATGGGGTCCCCGAGTACCCGACCCCTATCCTGGCCTTCCTGCGGCGGGTCAAGGCCTGCAACCCCCTGGACGCGGGGCCCATGGTGGTGCACTGCAGGTGAGGGGGTGCTGCCAGCAGGGGCGGGGCAGAGGTGGGGGAGGCCTTTGCCCAGGCTGAGTCCTGTTCCTGCAGCGCGGGCGTGGGCCGCACGGGCTGCTTCATTGTCATCGACGCCATGCTGGAGCGGATGAAGCACGAGAAGACAGTGGACATCTACGGCCACGTGACGTGCATGCGGGCACAGCGCAACTACATGGTGCAGACTGAGGACCAGTATGTGTTCATCCACGAGGCGCTGCTGGAGGCCGCCACGTGTGGACACACGGAGGTGCCCGCCCGCAACCTCTACGCCCACATCCAGAAGCTGGGCCAAGTGCCTCCCGGAGAGAGTGTGACTGCCATGGAGCTGGAGTTCAAGGTGGGCTCGGGGCTGGGCCTGCCTGGCTCCAGCGCCTGGACCGGGTCATGGGGACGGCCCCCCCAGGAAGCCCGGCCTGACCAGCCCTTCCCTTTCGCTAGTTGCTGGCCAACTCCAAGGCCCATACATCCCGCTTCATCAGCGCCAACCTGCCCTGCAACAAGTTCAAGAACCGCCTGGTGAACATCATGCCCTATGAATTGACCCGTGTGTGTCTGCAGCCCATCCGCGGCGTGGAGGGCTCTGACTACATCAACGCCAGTTTCCTGGATGGCTATAGGTCAGCACTCTCGTGACTGCCCACCACGCCCATGAGTAGCTGGGCCCGCACCTGGCCAGTGGGGGGCACAACAGAGTCAGGCTGGCCCGGAAGACCTGGGTGGGCTTCCTAGAGGAGGGGTGATCTGAGTGGGGGCCCCAAGGGACTAGGCAGCCATGGGGAGACTCTAGGGACAGCAACACCTCCAGCATGTCCAGTGTTGTGTCCGCCCCAGACAGCAGAAGGCCTACATAGCCACGCAGGGGCCTCTGGCAGAGAGCACCGAGGACTTCTGGCGCATGTTGTGGGAGCACAACTCCACCATCATTGTCATGCTGACCAGGCTTCGGGAGATGGGCAGGGTGAGCACACCAGCCGCCCTCCTCAATCGCGTCCTTTCCCTTCAGGCCCCGTAAGCATAGCCTCAGACCCTTACCGCCACCTGCGGCTTTCCACTCCCACATCCTCTGAAACCTGGAGCTCACCTTCCCCGCTCCTCTCTTCCCCACCTTCTCCCCTCCTGACCCCAGGGCTGGGCCCTCTGTCCACAGGAGAAATGCCACCAGTACTGGCCTGCAGAGCGCTCTGCTCGCTACCAGTACTTTGTCGTCGACCCGATGGCCGAGTACAACATGCCCCAGTATATTCTTCGTGAGTTCAAGGTCACGGATGCCCGGGTGAGTGAACAGGGGAGTATGTATATGTGCATGAAGGCATGTTTGTAACACTGCCTGAGCCCCTCTGGGGTGGGGGCTGCCTGCGTGGTACCCCAGCTCCAACCATAGGAACCTAAGTTAAGGTGTGGGGGCACGAGCCCACTTCCCAGGATGGCTTCAGGGTGCTTACCTGTGCTGCTGCACCGCTCACCTGGCCAGGGGGTGCCTCCGCTCCAGCCCTGACCCCGGGCCCTGCCACCTCTCGCAGGATGGGCAGTCGAGGACAATCCGGCAGTTCCAGTTCACAGATTGGCCGGAGCAGGGCGTGCCGAAGACGGGCGAGGGCTTCATCGACTTCATCGGGCAGGTGCACAAGACCAAGGAGCAGTTTGGGCAGGACGGGCCCATCACGGTGCACTGCAGGTGGGACCGGCCCCGCGGGGGCTGGGCGGGCGGGGGCCTGGGGGCCGGAGCCCTGACACAGGGCTCTCCCTGGGCAGTGCTGGCGTGGGCCGCACCGGGGTGTTCATCACACTGAGCATCGTCCTGGAGCGGATGCGCTACGAAGGCGTGGTTGACATGTTCCAGACCGTGAAGACCCTGCGCACACAGCGCCCAGCCATGGTGCAAACGGAGGTATGCAGGCCCCTGGCCAGGCTGAGGCTGGCTCCTCCCAGACACATGCCACTGGCATCGCCCGAGGCACAGGGGCGGGGTGAGCTGGACACACTCCCCGCTCGGCAGCTGTGCACTGGGTGCTGCTGGTATGCCTGGCTCCCAGCTCGGGTCGCACGTGGCAGTCCTTAGGGGTACACGATCTAGGGGCAAGCTGGGGTGGCAGGGGGGAAGCCCAAGCAGATGTCTGGGTCCAACCGCTGCTCCTGGCCAGCAGAGGCTGAGTGCATGAACCGTTGGCTGCAGTGCATGTGCCCTTGGCCATGTGTGGCGGGTGTCCGCCCATGCTGACCGGCCCCCTGTCCCGTAGGACCAGTACCAGCTGTGCTACCGCGCGGCCCTGGAGTACCTCGGCAGCTTTGACCACTATGCAACGTAACTACCGCCCCCTCTCCTCCGCCACCCCCGCCTGGGGGCTCCGGAGGGGACTCAGCTCCTCTGAGCCATACCGACCATCGTCCAACCCTCCTGCACGGATGCTGTTGGGACCACAGCATTTCAGGAACATTGCCACACCGCACAGAGTGCCCAGAACTGCCCTGGGCGAGGGGGTGGGCCAGCAGGCAGGCACCACGGCGCGGTCTCTGTCCACTAGGCCTGCCCCGGAGCCACTGCGAACTCTCTGTTCTGTTGTTGCGGTTCTCATGCTTCTTCTCATGGGGTGGGGGGGTGGGAGCGAAGCCTCCCTTTTTATACATTAAGTGGGATTATAGACAGGGATTATAGCCTCTTCCCTCTGACCTTTCTTTTTGCAAATTCTTAACTGCAGACTGGGCTGCTGTGGGGAACGGGGGAATAGTTTGTTTTCTCCTTGAGTTCACTTTGGATCCTTTCCTTTGGTACGACTTTCGCTGCTGCAGGACGGAGCGTGCCTTCCCCATGTGTGTGGAGCCGGGGCCGCCAGCCTGAGCGGAGGCACCGCTGATCCGGCTGCCCTTCCAGTCCTGCTGACAAGACCCTGTTTCAGCCAAGTGCAGGGAAACACATTTGGGGGGTTTAATTTCTGTTCCATTTTTCCGTAAGAGCCTTATTTGAGGCCCCACAGACAGTGGTTGGGGAGAGGAAATGGGAAGCCCTCACCCCCAGTTGTCTATTCCAGTGCGTGTGTAACATTCACAGCCCAGAACCACAGATGTGTCTGGGGGAGCAGGCGTTCCTCATCACCATCGTGTTTTGCAAAGGTTAAAGATAAAGCAAAGATGAAAAACAAAACAAAAAAAATTCAAAAGAAAAAGAAAACCCAAGAAAAAAAAGAGGCACCCCCTGGCCTCTGCTTCAAACCCCTGAGAGGGTAGGTGGCTCTGGGCGCCTGGGGGTTCCCTCTGGGTCCACAGAGCCTGCCTTTTGTCTGGCATTGCAGGATGGCATGGTGTTGGTAGGCTGTGGGTATGGCCACATGGCCGAGACAGCGGGCACTGGTCAGGGTGTGTGCCATGCCCCACACACCTCAGGGCCAAGCAGGGGTGCGGCTGGCTGTTCAGGTCCAGGCCAGTGGGCCTGGTAGCACACGTCTGTCCTCCGGGTGGGGGCCAGATGACTTCCTTCCCTGGTTTGCAGCTGTCTTCAAAGCCCCCAAGGAGCACTCTTTTCCACTCCTTCAAGCTGCCCTCCTAAACCAATGTGGCAAGACTACTGGACTTCTCTCAATGATACTAGCCTCAACCCCTATTATCTCGGCTTGCTGAGGGGCAGGGAGAGGGCCTCTTCCTCTGGGAAGCACTATCTAGGTAGGTAAGTGGGGGCGGGAAGGGTGCATAGCTGTTTTAGCCGAGGGACGTGAGACGGACGTCCCCAGATCTAGCTAGGCTGTCGAGACCACCGATCCAGGGTTGGTAGCGTTGACTGAGACATTCATTTTTACCTTGTGGATGCTAGTGCTGCAGAGTTCACTGTTGTACACAGTCTGTTTTCTATTTGTTAAGAAAACTACAGCATCATTGCAGAATTCTTGATGGTATTAAATTTGAATAATCAGATTTCTTACAAATTGGGTCTCTTGTCTCCGCTCTTTCTGGAATGCGAGTCTGGACTGTCAGTCCCTCGGGGTGGGTTCTGCAGATTTCCTGCTCCTCAGGAGACAGTGTGACTGTCCTGAGGATCTGGTGACGAGACGGGCTCCCAGGATGGTGACCAGTTTCAGATGGGAGCCTGAAGACTGAGCCACCAAGTGTGTGGAGGGAGCACTCTGACATGAGCCCCAGCTCCCGGGGCTGGCAGCACACCCCCTGCCAGATTCTGGGTTGCCACATCCCCTTCTCCTTCACCTCCTCCCTCTCCTTTCCCCTGCTGTAAGGAAAAGAATGGCACTATGGCAGTGGCGGCCCAGACTATATGGCAGTTGGTTAGAGGATACTAGTAATTCCTGCAGTGTGGGCATTAGACCCAGTGTGGCCATCCAGCTCCTGGACACAGAGCAACATTTGTAGTGGTCTCTCCACTGGTAATCAGTAAGTCCTACCAGGTTGGAACCTTGGAACTTCTGGGGACAAGAGATAAGCAAGGTCCAGAACAAGTGGAGAAAAGAAATACATGTGGTCAGCGGTGACCGAGTATTGTGGTAAACCCAACACAGAGGTGCTATGGCAGCACCTCACCCTGCAGCGGGATCAGGAAGGACTTCCTGGAGGAGGTGATGTAAGCTGGATTCTGAGTGTCACATAGGCTAAGTAAGGTTTCTTTCAAAAGATGAGAACAGCATTTCCAATGGAGAGAGTAACTTGTACAAAGGCTTGGAAGCAAGAAACAGGCTAACAAATATGATAGACTACAAAGAACACCCATGACTGGGGTAGACAGACATAAGGTGGCAGACATAAGGAGACTGAAGGCAGCTGAGGGGCTTGAGCTGGTTGTGGACTCCCTGCTGGGTGGCAAGCCTCTGTACCATGCTGAACAGAGGCTCTATACCACGCCTTTGAGGCCTTCACAGCCCCCCAGTTACCAACAGTCTCTTCGGTGGCTGTGGTTTCTCTAGCTCCTAGCTCAGTGTCTGGCATATTTCTTTTCATTCAGAAAAACAGTGCCATCATTGCATTATTCTTGATATTAAATTTAAATTTCCTAATAATGAGCCATTAAACATTTTCAAGTGAGGGTAGATATCAGATTGTCTCTTGAAGAGCAACAGTATATGAACTGTACCAGGCAGGCTCTGCATATGCTGCTTTATGGACATGATCACAGCCTCAGAACAACTCAGCAGGCAGACCACACAGGGCAAGTTGGTGCCAGAGCTGGGACCCACACCTGGTTATGGCTGTTCCAGAGTCCCTGCCTTCTCCATTGCCTGGTGTCTGGCTCCCTCCTCTTGGCTGTCACCCCCTCCCAACCCACTCCTCCAGGCTCCAGGGCTCCCCCTCACAGTGTGAGGCACCCCATCTACAGGCATCTCTTCAACCCTGCCCTTTTGGCCTCTTCTGCACCTGTTTGATTCTCTGCATTTCCGGGACCTGCCCTCTCCTGCCTGGACTGCTGCCGTGCCTGCTCCCTGGTCTGCCTGCCCCCAGCCCTGCCCCAGCCATTCTCTCCTCGGCATTGCCACCAGAGTGATTCTGTTAGCAGATGTGACCATGACACTGTCCTAACAAGACCTGACCAGGCCTTCGCAGTCAGCCCAAACCACAGGTTTCTGAGGCGGCAGGGCCCTACTGTGCAAGTAATTTGAAATAGGTATTTTTCACGTGATCCTCACAGCAATGTGTGGGGTGGGTCCTGTTAGGCCATTTTGTAGATGAGAAAATCAGGCCTCATTCACTCATTCAACAGAAAACTTGAGCACTTGCCATGGGCTACTCACATCAGGGCACAGACTTCTGCCTGGGTGGTGGTTATCTTCCTAGCAGGAGGGTACCATGCATGTGAAAAGTAATACATGTATATAGTTTGTTAGAAAGTGATGGGTTCCTCAAAGTGGGGAGGAGATTAGAACACAGGGAAGGTTTGGTTAATAATCAGGGTGGTTGGAGAAAGCAGCATTGAAAAGATGGGATTTGAGGAAAGACGAAGCTGGTGATAGATTTGCCTGAACGTCTTTGAAATGAGCATCCAGGCCGAAGGAGCAGCTGGAGCAGAGGCCCTGGACAGGAGTGTGCCTCATGGGTTGAGGCACGTGTGGCCGTGACACCATGAGCAGGAGATGGGAGAGCAGTGGAAGATGAGGTTGGAAAGGAAATGGGGCAGCTTCTAGGCCAATGGGAGGACTTTGGCAGGAATCCAGGTGTGGTGAGCAGTGTGGCCAGATACCAGTTGTGTCTTGGAAGCAGAACTAAGAGGATTTGTTTATGGACTGGATGTGAGAAAGGAGTCAAGGTTGACCCCACAGTTTTGGCCTGAGCAACTGGAATTGAGATGGGGAAGCTGTACATAGGAGCTGAGGAGTTTGGAGGAATTTGGAAATTTCAGGAGGGTCTGCCTGACTCTCCAGAGCTATTTCCCCACTGCTCCCCGCCCGTAGCTAGAGACAGAATCAGATGCATAGAGAAAAATATATATATATATTTAGAAGGAAATACACCAAAAGCTGTGAGTGTGGGTGGCTTTTTTCTTCACAATTTTCTAAATTTTCTGTAAAGACTGTTTTAAAAAGGACAAACTTTTAAAATGGTATTTCACCATGCTGTGCCTCTTGGGGGAATCTTAGTTCCCTGACCGGGGGATCAAACCCATGCCCCTGAAATGAAAGCGCCAAGTCCTAACCACTGGCCTGCCAGGGAAGTCCCAACACTTCGTTTTTTAGAACAACAAAAATCTTCCATATAGAAGTGTAAAACATTAAAGTTTCCACCATTTCCTTGCCCCCCAACTCCCTGGGGGGAATTCCAATTTATTCTTTATTCTTCTGGGCATTTTATATGAATCTTGAAACATGTATAAACTTTATTTTTATACAACTGTCATCCTGTTGTTCATAGCTTTCTGCAAATGGCTCTTTTCATATTAGTGGGAACTTCTTTCCATGTTAGTTTTTACCTGAGCGACTGAACTGAAACTGCTACATACTCTTCTGTTATGGATACGCCATAAATTTTTTTCATGGTTATTATTATAGCTTTGTTTATTAAAGGAAAAAGTAGATAGAGACTTTCCGGGTGCTATAGTGGATAAGAATCTGCCTGCCAATGCAGGGGTCACAGGTTCGATCCCCGGTCCGGGAAGATTCCACATGCGACGGAGCAGCTAAGCCCGTGAGTCGCAACTACTGAGCCCAGGCAACAAGAGAAGCCACCTCAATGAGAAGCCCGCACAAGGAACCAGAGGAGCCCTCGCTCACCGCAACTAGAGAAAGCCCACGCACAGCAGTGAAGACCCCACACGGCCAAAATTGAAAAGTAGATGCGTACCTTTCCTTTAATAAAGATAATTTAAATAATTCCAACAGTCTTAAAAGATACAAAACCAAAGGTAAGTTTTCCTCCCTCCTCCCCACAACAGTGTCATTTCCTAGAGCTTCTGATTTTAGTCGTCTGGGTGGAAGCAGTACATCTTCCACAGTAAGCTGCCTAGCAGTACACCTGGTGAGTCCTCACAACAAAACCTGTGGAATTTGGCCAAATTGGTGAATCCCACCTATTCCTCTTGATTTTGTTATATATCTCTCTTAATTCTTTATGAGCTCTCTCATGACTTTAAACAATATGTTTAAATATTTATTTCCTGATTTATCACCCTGAGCAGTATCCTTTTGATGACCCTGTATGAAGAATGAGAAAATTAGCTTACTCTCCTTGATTCTCCCTCCTCCAACTACCATTTTTTATTTCTCATTGTCAAGGTTTATAATATTTTCTGATCTGTTAGTATAATTGTCTGGTCCTAAATATCAAAAACCTATAAACAGCATTTTAACTGGATGTTTATGAAAAATCTTTCAAGCATCAATTTCAAATAAGTCTCTACTTTTTTCTTTATTTCCTTCCCTTCTGGAGCACACTCCACTCCCACAGTTTCTTATACAGCATTTTGAGCCTTTTTCTTTACTTTGGTAGAATACCTCACAAGATTATTGTATTCCTGAAAATATCTTTTTCTTACATTCACTCTCGGTTTTAACTTTGTCTGGATGGGCTTCTTTATTGAAAAAAAAAATTGGGGATATCCCTGGCGGTCCACTGGTTAAGACTCTGCACTTCCAGAGCAGTGGAGTGCGAGTTGCAAGTTCAATCCCTAGTCTGGGAACTAAGATCCCGCATGCTTTGCAATGAGGCAAAAAAAAAAATTTCCAGAAACTTTTAAAGCTATTGTTTCTAGTACTGTATGAACCAGTTATTGAAGGAGGAGGGTTATATGGCACTGTTGATGCTTTGCTAACAGGTTTCTTTATCAAGTTGCCTTGATATTTGCTTGATCACTAATTTGGTTTTTTTAATTGTAAATTCTGAACTTAAACCCAGTTCAGGCTTCACTTGGGAAGAATGACCCTTGACTCAGGGATCTTGGGCTTGTGCTTTTCTCAGCCCTGGTTTATCTGTCAATCTGAGTTCATCTACTTACTATCTTTCAGAATTTTTCTGTTTGAAAATCCTTTGGAGTATAGCTAATGTGAGTATCTAAATTGGGGTTTTCCCCAAAAATACTTTTTGTTTAGGTCACCTTTCTCCCTGTCCTGATTGGTAACGCCTCCTTTTTATCACATTTGAAGTTATTATAAGTACAGAGTCTACTCTGTACTCTGGGCCTGAAGTTAGTTTCACTTGTCCTTTCATCTAGTCTAAGCCAAAACTACTTATTTAACTTGCGTGACTTTGTTTCATTATCTGACACAGCTAGCTAGTCCCCCATCATTATATTTTTTCTTAAAACTAATTAGTGCAAAAAATAATAATAATAATTAGTGCCAGTTGCTATTTTTCCTCCACTAGATATTAAATTATTTTTTGAAAACTCCATCCTCAATTCTGATTGCAGATTTTATTGATAAAATTGACAACAGTGTATCTGAAGAATATATGTTAATGTAAAAGAAAGAAAAGCTGATTGGACTCTAAATGAAGGCTAAAATTTAAGATCAAAGGTAAGCTTGCCCATCCAGCCCTGCTGAGAGGGAGGAAACAATATCTGATGTGTGCAGCCATCCCAGCTTCTAGAACGGGGGCTGTAAGGCAGGCAGTGCAGGCTCTTAGCATCCCCAGGGTCCACAGCCCAACACTTTAGACGTTATGCTCTGCTTCAGTTCTTGGCTCATCTCTCCTTGAACCTTTCACTCCAGCTTTATCTAAATACCATGGTTTCTCAGGCACACCTTGCAAAACCTTTGTAACAATCAAGGAGTTAAATCTAAATCTTTCAAATCAATAAGAAAAAAGTAAACACCCTAATGATGCTGTGAAAGTGGTGCACTCAATATGCCAGCAAATTTGGAAAACTCAGCAGTGGCCACAGGACTGGAAAAGGTCAGTCTTCATTCCAATCCCAAAGAAAGGCAATGCCAAAGAATGCTCAAACTACCGCACAATTGCACTCATCTCACACGCTAGTAAAGTCATGCTCAAAATTCTCCAAGCCAGGCTTCAGCAATATGTGAACCGTGAACTCCCAGATGTTCAAGCAGGTTTTAGAAAAGGCAGAGGCACCAGAGATCAAATTGCCAACATCCGCTGGATCATCAAAAAAGCAAGAGAGTTCCAGAAGAGCATCTATTTCTGCTTCATTGACTATGCCAAAGCCTTTGACTGTGTGGATCACAATAAACTGTGGAAAATTCTGAAAGAGATGGGAATCCCAGACCACCTGACCTGCCTCTTGAGAAACCTGTATGCAGGTCAGGAAGCAACAGTCAGAACTGTACATGGAACAACAGACTGGTTCCAAATAGGAAAAGGAGTACGTCAAGGCTGTATATTGTCACCTTGCTTATTTAACTTATATGCAGAGTACATCATGAGGAACGCTGGGCTGGAAGAAGCACAAGCTGGAATCAAGATTGCCGGGAGAAATATCAATAACCTCAGATATGCAGATGACACTACCGTTATGGCAGAAAGTGAAGAGGAACTCAAAAGCCTCTTGAGGAAAGTGAAAGAGGAGAGTGAAAAGGTTGGCTTGAAGCTCAACATTCAGAAAACAAAGATCATGGCATCTGGTCCCCTCACTTCATGGGAAATAGATGGAAAAACAGTGGAAACAGTGTCAGACTTTATATTTTTGGGCTCCAAAATCACTGCAGATGCTGATTGCAGCCATGAAATTAAAAGACCCTTACTCCTTGGAAGGAAAGTTATGACCAACCTTGATAATATATTAAAAAGCAGAGACATTATTTTGCCAACAAAGGTCCGTCTAGTCAAGGCTATGGTTTTTCCCGTGGTCATGTATGGATGTGAGAGTTGGACTGTGAAGAAAGCTGATCGCCAAAGAATTGATGCTTTTGAACTGTGGTGTTGGAGAAGACTCTTGAGAGTCCCTTGTACCGCAAGGAGATCCAACGAGTCCATCCTAAGGGAGATCGATCCTGGGTGTTCATTGGAGGGACTGATGCTAAAGCTGAAACTGCAATACTTTGGCCACCTCATGCGATGAGTTGACTCACTGGAAAAGACTCTGATGCTGGGAAAGGTTGGGGGCGGGAGGAGAAGGGGACAACCGAGAATGAGATGGCTGGATGGCATCACCGACTCTGTGGACATGAGTTTGAGTGAACTCCAGGAGTTGGTGATGGACAGGGAGGCCTGGCGTGCTGTGATTCATGGGGTCGTGGAGAGTCGGACACAACTGAGTGACTGAACTGAACTGAAACACCCTAATAGAAAAACGGGCATGGACACAAGTAGGCAATTTACAAAAGAAGATACACAAATTCCAATAAAATAGGGGAAAATACTCAGCCTCCCTATTAATCAAAGAAGCACAATCGGAACAGTGAGGTTCTAGAGTGCGACACTCAATGGACAAAAATATGCTAATATGCTGTGGGGATTTGACACCCAGGTGGCGCTGGTGGTAAAGAATCCACCTGCCAATGCAGGACACCTAAGAGACTCTGGTTCGAGACTCCCTGGGGCCCGGAAGATCTGGAAGAGGGCATGGCAACCCACTCCAGTATTCTTGCCTGAGACTCCCATGGACAGAGGAGCCTGGTGGGCTACAGTCCATAGGGTCGCAAAGAGTCAGACATGACTGAAGCAACTTGGCACACACATGCATATTGCTAGTAGGGATATAATCAGCTTCTATCTTTTTAGGGGGAATATGTGCCTTGTCTATCAAAGGCTGTAAAATATGCTTTGCCTTTGATTCAGTGATACAATTTTAGGAAAGTATATAAAGGAAACAATCATACAAACATTTTAAAAAATCTATAGGCAAAAATTCATGGCAGCATTGTTTATAATACTGAACAGTGAGAAACAACCCAAAATACACACACACAAACATAGCCTACAGCCTGGCTCAAGTGAATTTGGAGACCATCAGTATCTGCATCACTTGGGAGCAGTTTAGAAAATGAATCTCAGGCCCCGCCCTAGACCTACTGAATCAGAATTTGTATTTTGACAGTTTCTTAGGGCATGTGTAAAAGAAAACAGCGCAGGCAAGGATGTACACTAAAATGTTAGCGGTGATTTTTCCAGGTGGTGATGCTCTCTGTTTGGTTTTCTCTTGTTTTTATTATTGTTGTTGTTGTTTGCAGCAACTCCCCATCCCCACCCCAGTGCGCACATGCCCGCACATACATACACACACCCCTTTATGGACTTCACTTTAAAAAAGGAATCTCCATACTATTTTTCTCATGCTAGTAGTTGGGGCCAGGAAGAACATAGTCAGAAAAGGTTCTGGAAACTCCAGGACAAATGAGGGTCCTCCACCCACTGGCGGGACAGATTACTGCCCCCTTTCTGGATGGTTCTCCCATTCATTCTCCAAACAGCACATCTCCCAAGGAGCAAATCTGATCTTGTCAACCCTCCTTAAAACTATTTTGAGAGTGAAAGTATTACTCGCTCAGTCCTGTATAACTCTTTGCAACCCTATGAACTGTAGCCCGCCAGGCTCCTCTGTCCATGGAATTCTGGCAAGAATTCCAGGTGATCTTCCTGACCCAGGGATCGAACCCAGGTCTCCTACAGTGCAGGCAGATTCTTTACCGTTTATGCCATCATGAAAGCCCTGTAATCCAATTTCCCAATGCCCCCTGCATTGGCAGCACAGAGTCTTAACCACTGGACCACCGGGAAAGTCCTGAATGTAACCCAGTTCCTTAAAAGCTACAAGGTCCTGTTGGATCTGCCCTGTCACTCCAGGGCAATGAAGTGTATTTCCCTCAGGTGCCTAGTTCTCTCCCGTCTTTTCACACTTCGTTCCCTACCTTTACCTGGAAACTCAACCCACCACCTCAGTGACTGCCTTCTAGCCCCAGGCCTCCTGAGGCCGGGATGTCATCTCTTCCAGGAAGCCTTCCCAGGAGTGGTTAGGGGTCCCAATAGCACAGGCACCTGGTCTGTTGCTCCACAATCGGTTGTCAGATTCATGAGGGCTGAGGCCGCATCCCCATGTTTTGGTCTCTGCATTGAGTGGGGACATTTTCAGGTCCAGATTCAGTGACATCCCTAAGGTGTCTGCTAGTTCTGTCATTCGGTCCTCTCAGGGGCAGTTCTGGCGTAGAACATGGCGGCTGCCTGGGACTGGCTATTTTTGGGGGTGTGGCCCAGCCCTTGGGAGGATGATGAAAGGAGTACATATTTCTTTAAGGCAGAAGACACCCCTACTCTAGGGAGGATGCCCCTCACAACATGGGTGAAGCCCTTAGGCCTGCCCCAGGGCCTGCCCCTCGATGGTCCCTGTTGCAAATGTATTTTCTAGTTCCTCTCCCTCTGATGGGCACTTTCTTTATGAGAATGTGTCCGTGGCAGACAAATGCAGAGGCTGTAGTGGCAGGTGCCTAGACGCCTTTCCTGGCACACCTGAGCCAGGACAAATCCTCACAGAATCCTCTTTTGGCCCCTATCTCCCCACCCTCGACCAGACAGCCTCACATCCAGCTGAGCCATGGGTCCAGTAACCATATTACTGCACTTATATTATTCTTGCTTCTTCAGCTATTCACATACTAAGATAGGGGGAAAAAAAGAAATTATGTAAGCAACGGTGGAGAAATGAAATGCAAATTGGCATTATAATTATTGTGTGATTCATCTGTTTCCTCCGCTGGACTGTGAACTTTTTGAAGATAAGGACCCTTGCCTCCTAGCCTAAAGGAGGGACTCAATAAATGTTTGTTAAAAGGATAACAGGACTTACCAGGTCGCATTAGTGGTAAAGAAACTGACCATCAATGCAGGAGGCACAAGAGAT
Source organism: Moschus berezovskii (assembly GCF_049115385.1). Taxonomy (NCBI): domain Eukaryota; kingdom Metazoa; phylum Chordata; class Mammalia; order Artiodactyla; family Moschidae; genus Moschus; species Moschus berezovskii. The sequence goes on from NC_142463.1 coordinate 18,294,513, forward strand.
GTGGGTTCAATCCCTGGGTTGAGAAGATCCCCTGGAAAAGGAAATGGCTACCCACCCCAGTATTCTTGCCTGGAGAATCCCATGGACAGAGGAGCCTGGAAGGTTACAGTCTATAGGGTTGCAAAGAGTCAGATACCACTGAAGTGACTTAGCACACAAAAGGATAACAACAGACTGGTTCAAGATTGGGAAAGAAGTACGTCAAGGGTGGATATTATCACTCTGCTTATTTAACTTATATGCAGAGTACATCACGCAAAATACCAGACTGGATGAATCACAAGCTGGAATCAAGTTTGCCAGAAGAAATATCATCAATAACGTCAGATATGCAGAAGATACCACCATAATGGTAGAAAGTGAAGAGAAACTAAAGAGTCTCTTGATGAAGGTGAAAGAGGAGAGTGAAAAAGCTGGCTTGAAATTCAACATTCAAAAAACTAAGATCAAAGCATCCAGTCTCATAACTTCATGGCAAATTGATGGGAGGAAAATGGAAACAGTGGCAGATTTTATATTCTTGGGCTCCAAAATCACTGCAGATGGTGACTGCAGTCATGAAATTAAAAGATGCTTATTCCTTGGAAGAAAAGCTATGACAAATCTAGACAGTGTATTAAAAAGCAGAGACATCACTTTGCCAACAAAGGTCCATCCAGTCAAAGCTATGGTCTTCCCAGTAGTCATGTACAGATGTGAGAGTTGGACCATAAAGAAGGCTGAGCACTGAAGAGCTGATGCTTTTGAACTGTGGTGCTGGAGAAGATTCTTAAGAGTTCCTTGGACAGCAAGGAGATCAAACCAATCAATCCTAAAGGAAGTCAACCCTGAATATTCACTGGAAGATCTGATGCTGAGGCTGAAGCTCCAATACTTTGGCCACTTGATGTGAAGAGCCAACTCGCTGGAAAAGACTCTGACGCTGGGAAAGATTGAGGGCAGGAGGAGAAGGAGGTGACAGAGGATGAGATGCTTGGATGGCATCATCGACTCAATTAACATGAATCTGAGCAAGCTCCAAGAGATAGTAAAGGACAGGGAAGCCTGGCATGCTGCAGTCCATGGGTTGCAAAGCGTTAGACATGACTGACAGACTGGAAAACAATAAGGATAAAGTGGGAGGAGTTTGACCTGGCCCTGAGGCAGGACGAAAATCTGATTGTTGGGCGGATTATGTTAATAAAGCTATTGGATTAAATTCCAGCAGAACTATTCAAATCCCTAAAGGATGATGCCATCAAGATTTGCCATTCATTATGTTGGCAAATCTGGAAGACCCAGCAGTGGCCACAGGACTGGAAAAGGTCAATCCTCATCCCAGTCCCCAAGAAGGGTAGTACCAAAGAATGTGCTAACCATCCGACAATTGCACTCATCTCCCATGATAGTAAGGTCATGCTTAAAATCTTGCATGCTAGGCTTCAGCATTATGTGAACCAAGAAATTTCAAATGTCCAAGCTGGCTTTAGAAAAGGAAGAGGAACTAGAGATCAAATTGCCAACATTCACTGGATTACAGAGAAAGCAAGGGAATTTCAGAAAAACATCTGTTTCATCAACTACGCTAAAGCCTTTGATTGTGTGGATCATAATAAATGGTAGAAAGCTCTTAAAGAGATGGGAATACCAGACCATCTTACCTGTCTCCCAAAAAACCTTTCAGTTCAGTTCAGTTCAGTTCAGTTGCTCAGTCGTGTCTTATGTGGGTCAAAAAGCAATAGTTAGAACCCTGTATGGAACAACTGCTTGGTTCAAGATCAAGAAAGAAGTACGACAGGACTGTCTGCTGTCACCCTGTTTGTTTAACCTATACGCTGAACACATCATGAAAAATGCTAGGCTGGATGAGTTACAGGCTGGAATCAAGATAGGCAGGAGAAACGTCAACAACCTCAGACATGTGGATGATACCACTCTAATAGCACAAAGTGAGGAAGAACTAAAGAGCCTCTTGATGAGGGTGAAGGAGGAGAATCAAAGAGCCGATTTACTACTAAATATTAAAAAAAACTAAGATCATGGCAACCATCCCCATTACTGCATGACAAATAGAAGGGGAAAAGGTGGAAATAGTGACAGATTTCCTCTTCTTGGGCTCCAAAATCACTGTGGATAGTGACTGCAGCCATGAAATCAGAAGACAATTGCTTCTTGGCAGGAAAGCAATGACAAACCAAGACAGTGTGTTGAAAAGCAGAGACATTACTCTGCTGATAAAGGTCCATATAGTCAAGGTTACAGTCTTCCCAGTGGTAACGTATGGTAGTGAAAGCTGGACCCTAAAGAAGGCAGAGCACCAAAGAATTGATGCCTTTGAACTGTGGTGCTGGAGAAGACTCCTGAAAGTCCCTTGGACAGCAAGGAGATCAAACCAGTCAATCTTAAGGGAGATCAACCCTAAACATTCACTGGAAGGACTGATGCTGAAGCTGAAGCTCCAGTACTTTGGTCAGCTGATGCAAACAGATGACTCAATGGAAAAGTCCCCGATGCCAGGAAAGATTGAGGGCAGAAGGAGAAGAGAGTGTCAGAGGATGAGATGGCTGGATGGCATCACCCATGCAATGAACATGAACTTGGGCAAACTTCGGGAGATGGTGAGGGACAGAGAGGCCTGGTGTGCTGCAGTCCATGGGGTAGCAAAGAGTCGGACATGACTGGGCAACTAAACAACAACATGGCTGGGCTGCCAGAATACCAACCTTTAGAATCTCTACTCCCAGCTCTTCTGAGGCCCTTCCCTTCCTTTCATCTCTCACCCTAAGCACAGACCTTGGTCAGATCCTAGAGGGTCTTCCCACCCTCAACCTCCTCATCTAGGATGGGGTCAGCATCCACCACACCAAACTCTACCCTCTCCCTAATGAACTGCTTGTCTCCCCATGCCCCTCCCCGATGGGAGGAATGGCTCATATGGAGATATACCAAGGAACAATAGCTCCTAAGGAAAGAAGAAATAGTACTTTCCTCATGGTCAGTGGTTAAGAACCCACCTGCCAGGGCAGGGGACACAGGTTTGATCCCTGGCCTTGGAAGATTCCACATGCCATGGAGCAGCAGAGCCCACACCCCCTAGAGCCTGGGCTCTGCAACAAGAGAAGCCACCACGATGAGAAGCCTGAGCACCACAGTGACGAGTAGCCCCTGCTCGCTGCAACGAGAGAAAGCCTATACAGAGCAACAGAGACCCAGTGCAGCCAAAAACAAATAAGTAAAGTTTTTAAAACAAAGAAAGAAAGAAGGATCAACCAGGACCTGGATTGGACTTTGACCTGCGAAGAGGTTTTTGACCCCAGAAGCAGACTCCTCAATCAGCCCCCACAAACAGGCCTCTTTCCAGGGATGGCCCCTTCTAGCCTCCCCTCGGGCACATTTTCAGGGCAGCCTCTGCAGTTCCTCCCATCTGAGCTCCTACGTGGTCCCCAAGATTTAAATCCAACAAACACATGGTATACATCTATGATGTGCTATAATAATGCCTGATAGCATCACTAACCACTTAAATGTACCAACCACTTTACCGACATCGTTGAGATTTAATTCCTCCAACAGTCTTTGTAGAGTAGCTCATATCAGTATCTCCTTTTGCAGCTGAAGACTAAGATTCAGAGAGCAACTCACCCTAAGCCACACAGCTACAAGAGAAGTTGAATCTAAATTTGAACCCAGATCTGTGTGACTCCAGAGCCTGAATGCTTAAGCGTTATACAAAGCGCAACCTGTGTGGTTTCATACTCCTGGAGTGTACAAAAGTCCCTTTCCTTAGAGGCTTCGCTGTATGTTGGGAAACAGACATTAGTCACAGAGATCTTAATGTGCTTATGTAATTACAGACTCTCCTAGATACTCTCCAGGAAGAGTGCCTAAAGCGAGGAGAACCTGCATGGGAGTCAGAGAGGCTTCTGTGAGGAAATGGTCTTTAGTAAACCTAAACAGCGTATTAAAGAGCAAAGATCTCACTTTGCCGACAAAAGTCCATGTAGTCAAAGTTATGGTCTTTCCAGTGGTCATGTACAGATGCAAGAGTTGGCTGAGCACTGAAGAATTGATGCTTTCGAACTGTGGTGTTGAAGACTCTTGAGAGTCCCTTAGACAGCAAGGAGATCAAGTCAGTCAATCATAAAGGAAATCAACATTGAAAATTCAATGCAAGGACTGATGCTGAAGCTGAAGGTCCAGTACTTTGGTCATCTGATGGGAAGAGCTGACTCAGTGGAAAAGACCCTGATGCTGGGAAAGATTGAAGGCAAAAGGAGAAGAGGGTGGCAGAGGATGAGGTGGTTGGATAGCATCACCTATTCAATGGACATGAACTTGGGCAAACTCTGGGAGATAGTGAGGGACAAGGAGGCCTGACATGCTGTAGTCCATGAAGTTGCAAAGAGTCAGACAAGACTTAGCAACTGAACAAGAACAACAGATGTCCTGAGGCAGCAAGGAGTACAGCTCCTTTTAAGAGTGTTTTAGAAAAAGAGAACAGAGGCCTGTATGGCTGGAGCCCAGAGAGCAAGGGACAGTGGGGCAGGATGGGGTGGAGAGTGGCCACTTGCCAAATCACTCAGGGCCTGGTAGGTCATGGCAAGGGGCTTGGAGTTCATGGTGAAGGCACAGGGAGCTTTTAAGGGTTCTCAATAGAGCTGTGAATTCAGATTTGCTTTTTAGAAAGAGCACCCTGGTTGCTGTGTGGAGAACAGATTGAAAGGGGCAATGGTTGCAGGGGTCCAGGAGAGACATGATATGGCTTGAAATGGGGCGGTAGTGCCAGGGAGGTAAGAGGGATAGGATTCAGGACGGAGTTTGAAAGTAATGTCAACAGGATTGGATGTGGGCTGCAAGAGGGAAGAGTCAACAGACTCGACACCTGGATGGAGACTGGGGCTTTTTCTGAAATGCTCAAGAATGAGGCAGGAGCAGGTTTAGAGGAGAATCAAGAGTTTGCTTTTGCCGAGTTTGAGGTGCCTGCAAATGTCCAAGTAGTAGGATAGAGTCAGTCTATCTTTGTATCCCCAGAGTCAGCACAAATAAGTGTTAGTTACTCAGTTATGTCTTCTGATTCTTTGTGACCCCATGGACTCTAGCCTGTCAGGCTCTTCCGTCCCTCAGATTTTCTAGGCAAGAATACTGGAGTGGGTTGCCATTTCCTTCTCCAAGCACAAAATAGGATTATATTTAAAATATCTTTAAATAAAAGAATGCACTGGAATTCCCTGGTAGGCCAGTGGTTAGGACTCCAAGCTTCCACTAGCCAAGGGCCCGGGGTTGAATCCCTGGCTGGGGAACTGAGACCCCACAAGCTGCTGGACCAAAAAACAACATCAACAAGGAATATACACGGGTCGAATTCGAGTCAAGTCTTGAAGGATGGAGGGGATTTGGCTTTGAGATGAAGATATTTTGGTGCCCGAGATAAAGATGATACAAAACAAACAAACAAAAAACAAGCCAAGTAGAAGAGCTGGTGGAAGCAAGGGAGAAAGGGGTGAATGTGATATAGAGGGGGCCCACAGGGCACCTCCTGTTGTGCCTCCATGGCTTCTGTGCCTTTGCTGGAATGCTGAGCCATCCTCTGCTGGGCGAGAGGATGAATCAGAGCCAGAAAGAAAAATTCTGTTTCTGTTAAATGTAGAGATCCAGGGTGTATTTGTGGGTATGTGTGTGTCTGCCTTGGAGCATTTTTATATTTGTATTTTTATATTTTGTAGGCTAGGAGGCACTGGTCTTTCCAACTGACTGTCTGCAAGGCTGAATTGAGCCTGAATTCTCTTTCTCTGTACCTAAACCGACCTGGCTGCAGAAGCTCCTCCCAGTGATCCAAGCTGAACAGGTCAGGCTGTGTCATGTCAATGTGTTTCTGTTGCTTACAGATCATGGCTTCTTTCCTGGGCAACTAGTTATCAGGCCCTTTGCCCCAAACTCCTGAGAAAGATGTTTACATTCAGCAGCTTAGTCCACAGGCAAAGACTGGAACGCTACCGACTCCGAGGTGAAGGTCAAAGGCATCATTAACAAACAGACGGAGTCCTCCCTGGTCCTTGACTCACTGAGTTCATCACTCACGCTCCTGGTCCACAGATACCCTCAGGCTCAGTGTCTGTTTCAGGCTACCGAACTTCAAGCTGAGCCATTTCAAATCACAAAAGGTGATTCTGTGAAAGTGCTACACCGAATATGCCAGCAAATTTGGAAAACTCAGCAGTGGCCACAGGACTGGAAAAGGTCAATTTTCATTCCAATCCCAAAGAAGGGCAATGACAAAGAATGTTCAGACTACCACACAATTGTCCTCATCTCACATGCTAGCAAGGTAATGCTCAAAATCCTTCAAGCTAGGCTTCAGCTCTACGTGAACCGAGAACTTCCAGATGTACAAGCTGGGTTTAGAAAAGACAGAGGAAGCAGATCAAGCTGCCAACATCTGCTGGATCATAGAAAAAGCATGGGGATTCCAGAAAAGCATCTACTTCTGCTTCATTGACTATGCTAAAGCCTTTGACTGTGTGGATCACAACAAACTGCAGAAAATTCTTAAAGAGATAGGAATACCGGACCACTTTACCTGCCTCCTGAGAAATCTGTATACAGGTCAAGAAGCAACAGTTAGGACCAGACATGAAACAATGGACTGGTTCCAAACTGGGAAAGGAGTACGTCAAGGCTGTGTATTGTCACCCTGCTTATTTACATCATGTGTAGTGCAGGGCTGGATGAAGCACAAGCTGGAAGCAAGATTGCCAGGAGAAATATCAATAACCTCAGATATGCAGATGACACCACCCTTAAGGCAGAAAGCAAAGAGGAACTAAACAGCCTCTTGATGAAAATGAAAGACAGTAAAAAAGCTAGCTTAAAATTCAGCATCAAAAAACAAAGATCATGGCATATGGTCCCATCACTTCATGGCAAATAGATGGGGAAACAATGGAAACAGTGACAGACTTTTTATTCTTGGGCTCCAAAATCACTGCTGACAGTGACTGAAGCCATGAAATGAAAAGATGCTCCTTGGAAGAAAAGCTATGACAAAACTAGACAGCAAATTAAAAAGCAGAGACATCACTTTGCCAACAAAGGTCCATCTAGTCAAAGCTATGGTTTATCCAGTACTCATGTATGGATATGAAAGTTGACTTTAAAGAAAGCTGAGCCCCGAAGAATTGATGTTTTTGAACTGTAGTGCTGGAGAAGACTCTTGAGAGTCCCGTGGATTGCACGGAGATCAAACCAGTCAATCCTAGAGGAAATAAATCCTGAATATTCACTGGAAGGACTGATGCTGAAGCTGAAGCCCCAGTAATCTGGCCACTTGATGTGAAGAGCCGATTCACTGGTAAAGAGCCTGATCCTGAGAAAGACTGAAGGCAGGAGGAGAAGGGGATGACAGAGGATGAGATGGTTGGATGGCATCACCAACTAGATGGACATGAGTTTGAGAAAGCTTCGGGAGATAGTGAAGGACAGAGAAGCCTGCTGTGCTGCAATATATGGGGTTACAAAGAGTTGGACATGACTAAGTGACTGAACAACAACCTCCCTGCCTTCCAGTTTCCTCAGCTATAAAATGGGGATGGTGAGACTTCCCCAGTCCTTAAAGCTTCACCTTCCAATGCAAGGTGTGTAGGTTCCACCTGTGGTCAGGGTGCTAAGATCCCAAGTGCCTCAGGGCCAAAAAACTAGAAGGTAAACAACAGAAACAATATTGTAACAAATTCAATAGACTTTAAAAAGAGTCCTCGTAAAAGGCAGTGGGCGAAGGACAGGGTGGGATGAACTGGGAGAGTAGCATTGAAACATACACATTCAGTTCAGTCAGTCAGTTCAGTCGCTCAGTCGTGTCCGACTCTGCAACCCCATGAAGCACAGCACGCCAGGCCTCCCTGTCCATCACCAACTCCCGGAGTTCACTCAAACTCATGTCCATCGAGTCGGTGATGCCATCCAGCCATCTCATTCTCTGTCGTCCCCTTCTCCTCCCGCCCCCAATCCCTCCCAGCATCAGACTCTTTTCCAGTGAGTCAGCTCGTCGCATGAGGTGGCCAAAGTATTGGAGTTTCAGTACACATTATCATGTGTAAAACAGATGGCCAGTGGGAATTTGCTGTGTGACACAGGCTTAAGTATTGGAGTTTCAGTACACATTATCATGTGTGAAATAGATGGCCAGTGGGAATTTGCTGTGTGACACAGGCTTAAGAATCTGCCTGCAATTCAGGAGACCCAGGTTCAGCCCCTGAGTCAGGAAGACCTTGAAGAGGGGAACCGTTACCCACCCAGCATTCTTGCCTGGAGAATTCCATGGACAGCGGAGCCTGGCAGGCACAGTCCATGGGGCCACAAAGAGTTAGATGTGATTGAGTGACTAGCACTTTCAGAGGGAGCTCAGACCTTGAGATCTGTGACAACCTAGAGGGGTGGAATGGGGTGGGAGGGAGGCTCAGGAGGGAGGCTCAGGAGGGAGGGGACATATGGGTACCTATGGCTGATTCATGTTGGTATATGGCAGAAACCAAAGCAATTATCCTCCAATTAAAAATAAATTAACACTTTTTAAATAGTCCACACAAAGAAGTCTAAAAAAATAAAAATAAATAAAATGGGGATGTTAATAATGACTTCTTCAAAAATTCATTCTGAGGATAAAATACAAGACTTCCTTGGTGATCCAGTGACTAAGAATCCACCTGCCAATGCAGGTGTCTGGGAGGATTCCACATCCGGCAGAGCAGCTAAACCCATATGCTGTATGTGCATGCTACATGCTCAGTCGTCTGATTCTGAGTGACCCCACGGACTGCCCAGGCTTCTCTCTCCATGGGATTTTCCAGGCAAGAATACTGGAGTGGGTTGCCATTTCCTACTCCAGGGAATCTTCCTGACTCAGGGGTCAAATGTGAGTCTCTTTCATCCCCTGCTTTGGCAGGTGGATTCTTTACCACTGTACCACCTGAGAAGCTGTAGGCCACAGCTATTGAGCTTGTGCTCTAGAGCTTGACAGCCACAACTACTGAAGCCCCTGCATCCTATAGCCTGTGCCCTGCAATAAGAGAAGCCACCACAATGAAAATCCTGTGCACCACAACGAAGAGGAACCACTGCTTGCCGCAGCTAGAGAAGGCCTGTGTGCAGCAATGAAGACCCAGCGCAACCAAAAATTTTTTTAGAAAAGGAAAAATTCAGAAATATCATTTGACTCAACATAATATTTAGTGAGCACAAGCGAAGAGCCAGGGCTGTCCTAAGTGCTGAGGATCTTGGTGAACAAAACACAGATCCCTGCCCCCATGGTGGCAGGTATTCTAATGGGGAGAGGTGAGCAACAGAAAAATAAATAAAGCAAATAAATAAAGCATTTAGTGGTGGTCCCGGAAGGCTTCACTGAGGAGGTGATATGTCAGCAAGGCCCTGAAGGAGGTGAGGGAACAAGCCATTCAGATTTGAGGGGATAGGGAACTGGAACAGTGATGGAGGGAGGGAATGACACAGGGTTGAGGGTGGGGAGAGACTGTAGGCCATTATGAGGACTTGGCTTCCCTCCAGAATTAGATGAGAAGTCATTTGATGGTTTTAAGAGGAGTAACTTGATCTGGCATCTAGTATTAAAGAATCACTCTGGCTGCTGTGTTGAGCAGACTGCAAGGGGCCTGGTAGAAGCAAGAATTGTGCTGATTAGGCTGCAGATGATGGTGGCTTGGATCAGGTGGTCACAATGGAGGTGGAGGAAAGTGCTGGGTTATGGATAAATTTTGGCGGCAGAACAGAACTAAATAAATGTTAGTGTCAATGCACCAAAAGCACAATTCATAAAAGAAAAAATTGATAAATGAGACTTCATCAAAATGTGCTTCAAAAGACACTATTAAAAGGAAGACAGGGAAAACTCCCTGGCAGTCCAATGGTTAGGACTCCACACTCTCACTACTGAGGGCACAGGTTCAAATCCCTGTTTGGGGAACTAAGATCCCACATGCTCTGCAGCACAGCTAAAAAGAGGAAGAAAAAAAAGAAGTCACAGAGTGAAACAAAATACTTTTAAAGCTTATATCTGATAAAGGACTTGTACCTAAAATATATAAAGAACTCTTACAACTCAGTATTAAGACAAACAACCCAGTTTAAAAATGAGCAAAATATTTGAATAGACATTTCACCAAAGAAGATATGTTAATGGTTAATAAGCAAATAAAAAGATACTCAACATTATTTGTCATCAAGGAAATACAAATTAAAATCTCAATGAGGGAATTCCATGGTGGTCCAGTGGTTAGGACTCAGCACTTCCACTGCCAGGGGCCCAGATTCAATCCCTACTCAGGGAACTAAGATCTCGCAAGCAGAGCTGCATGGCCTAAAAGTAAATTTTAAAGATAAACAAAATAAAACCCCAGCGAGATACCACTTTATATCTACTAGAGTGGCTATAATAAAAAAAATAGTAACATTGGCAAGGATGTGGAGAAATGTGAAGAGAGTAATGAGAATGTGAAATGGTACAGTCGCTTTGGAAAACAGTTTGGGAATTTCTTAAAAAGATAACCATAAATTTACCATAGGACACAGAAATCCCACTCCTAGTTATCTATCTCTAGTTCCAAATCGGAAAAGGAGTACGTCAAGGCTGAATATCGTCACCCTGCTTATTTAACTTATATGCAGAGTACATCATGAGAAATGCTGGACTGGATGAAGCACAAGCTGGAATAAATTTACCATAAGACACAGAAATCCCACTCGTAATTATCTATCTCTGACTCCAAACCGGGAAAGGAGTACATCAAGGCTGTATATTGTCACCCTGCTTATTTAACTTATATGCAGAGTACATCATGAGGAACGCTGGGCTGGAAGAAGCACAAGCTGGAATCAAGATTGCCGGGAGAAATATCAATAACCTCAGATATGCAGATGACACTACCCTCATGGCAGAAAGCAAAGAAGAACTAAAGAGCCTCTTAATGAAAGTGAAAGAGGAGAGTGAAAAAGTTGGCTTAAAACTCAACATTCAGAAAACTAAGATCATGGCATCTGGTCCCATCACTTCATGGCAAATAGATGGGGAAACAGTGGAAACAGTGACAGACTTTATTGTTGAGGGCTCCAAAATCACTACAGATGGTGACTGCAGTTATGAAATTAAAAGATGCTTGCTCCTTGGAAGAAAAGCTATGACCAACCTAGATAGCATATTAAAAAGTAGAGACATTACTTTGCCAACAAATGTCCATCTAGTCAAGGCTATGGTTTTTCCAGTAGTCATGTATGGATGTGAGAGTTGGACTATAAAGAAAGCTAAGCACTGAAGAATTAATGCTTTTGAACTGTGATGTTGGAGAAGACTCTTCAGAGTCTCTTGGACTGCAAGGAGATCCAACCAGTCAATCCTAAAGGAAATCAATCCTGAATATTCAGTGGAAGGACTGATGTTGAAGCTGAAACTCCAATACTTTGGCCACCTGATGCAAAGAACTGACTCATTCGAAAAGACCCTGATGCTGGGAAAGATTGAAGGCAGGAGGAGAAGGAGACGACAGAGGATGAGATGGTGGGATGGCATCACTTACTCAGTGGACATGAGTTTGAGTAAACTCTAGGAGTTGGTGATGGATAGGGAGGCCTGGCATGCTGCAGTCTATGGGGTGGCAAAGAGTCAGACATGACTGAGCGACTAAACTGAACTATCTATCCAAGTGAAAACATCCATTCACATGAAAACTCATACATAAATGTTTACAGAATCCCTATTCATAGTTGCCAAAAAGTGGGAAGCCCACATGTCAATCAATACCACCAAAGGACACTATTCAATACTAAAAAGAAATGAAATACTGATATATGCTATGGCATGGATGACTCTCAAAAAAATTAATGCTAAGTGAAAAAAGTCAGACGCAAAGGGCCATTCACTGTATGGTTCTATTTGCTTGAAATGTCCAGAAAAAGCAGTTCTATATAGATAGGAAGTAGAGTTGCCTGGGGTTGGGAGTGGGGATGGAGAGTGATTATAACTGGACATGAGGGATCTTATTGAGGTGGCAGATTTTACTGAGGTGATGGAAATATTCTGAAACTGGATTGGTTGATAGTTATGCAGTTACCATCAGCCACTACAACTATGAGTTAGTGCAGTCAATGAAGCAGATGTTTTTCTGGAATTCCCTTGCTTTTTCTATGATCCAGTTTTGAGCATTACCTTGCTAGTATGTGAAATGAGTACAATTGTATGGTAGTTTGATCATTCTTTGTCATTGCCCTTCTTTGGGATTGGAATGAAAACTGAACTTTTCCAGTCCTGTGGCCACTGCTGAGTTTTCCAAATTTCCTGGCATATTGAGTGTAGCACTTTCACAGCATCATCTTTTAGAATTTGAAACAGCCCAGATGGAATTCTATCACCTCCACTTACTTTGTTCACAGTAATGCTTCCTAAGGCCCACTTGACTTTACACTCCAGGATGTCTGGTCCTAGGTGAGTGATCACACCATCATGGTTATCTGGGTCATTAAGACCCTTTTTGTATAGTTCTTCTCTGTATTCTTGCCACCTCTTCTTAATCTCTCCTGCTTCTGTTAGGTCCTTACCATTTCTGTCTTTTATTGTGCCCATTTTGGGGTGAAATATTCCCTTGGTATCTCCAATTTTCTTGAAGAGTTCTCTAGTCTTTCTGATTCTATTGTTTCCATTTCTTTGCATTGATCACTTAAGAAGGCTTTCTTTGCTCCCCTTTGCTAGATTGTAAACACCACAAAAGCAGCTAAAGGTTTGTTCCACTCATTACTGGTAGGTGGAAAGATTCTGAGAGACTGTTTGCTGGATCTGATAGGAGTAACAGGTGCTGCTGATACTCTCCCTGTCCTCCATACCCCTATGAATAGGGGCAGGATATATGGTGCCTCAGCAATCACTTTATGGCTATGAAGTGCATATATGAAGGTCAAAGCCAGGTTGTGAAGTATGATGGAGAAATGAAAGGAGACTGTGTCTTTGGTGATTCTGTAGAACACTGAGCCAATGCCAATAAATGCCCCTCTTCCCTTCAAACCTTTTATTACATTTGGGAAAAATAATTTTGTTTGAGTTACTGTTGCTAGGGTTTTGTATTTCTGGCAACAGAATACATTCCTCAATGATACCACCGATAAGACCCCAGTGATCCTCTTGAGATTTTTGTCTCATGGAAGATGATGGGCATGTAAACAAATCTAGGCACTTGTAAAGCACTTGCCTTGTGAACGCTGTGTGGGTGAAGTGATGGACCACATCAACGAAACCCTAGTTGCAAACTGGTTTCTGGCTTTTTTTTGAGTGGGGGGGAAGTGATTGGATGGATGGCTGCCTCACTGAGATACGAGTCCTAGGAGGTGGAGCTCATCTGTGGAGTGTATAGATTAGTTCTTTATCGAGTATATGAGTTTTATATACCTGTGGCTACCCAGGTGGTGGTGTCCGGAAATAGGAGGATATATGGATCTGAACTCAGGGGAGACTTTATTGGAATATAGAATGGGTGTATCAGTGTGCACTCAGAGTGTACATATGAGTAAAGCCTGAGAGCAAAAGTGCATCGAGCTCTTGTTTCAGGCTTTATGCTAAGTGCTTTGTATTATCACCACCACCATCATCTTCCACCATCACAGCTAACATTTACTGAGCACTTAATACCTGCTAGCTTGACTTCTTAGTGCTCTGCCTGCAATATCTCATCCAATTCTCATCCAATTCAAGAAAGGGAAGTGCTATCCCAATTTGAGCTATAACTAAGGATTAGAGAAATTAACTAACTTGCTCGAGGTCATAATGCTAAAGCTGTAAAACACCTAAGTGGGTTTGTAGAATGAGAAAAGAAAGAAAGACAAGAAAGTGAAGTCGCTTAGTCGTGTCCGACTCTGCGATTCCATGGGTTGTCGCCTACCACACTCCTCTGTCCATGGGATTTTCCAGGCAAGAGTACTGGAGTGGGTTGCCATTTCCTTCTCCAGAGGATCTTCCCAACCCAGGGATTGAACCTGGGTCTCCCGCATTGTAGGCAGACGCTTTACCATTGGAGCCACCAGGGAAGTCCTCTGGTGTAGAATGAGAGAAGAGGACAAAGGTCAGAGAGCCATGAAGACTTCAACAATTTTTTAAGAAATAATTTGCTTTTTAAAATTAATTTTGTGATTTAATTAAAAAATTAATGTCTCATATACATGGAATGTTATGCACAACTTATAAGTGTATATAGCTCAAAGCAATGTGAACACACCACTGTAATAACCACCTTGCAGATGGAGAAACAGAATATTACTAACACCACAGAAGCATTCCTTATGCTAACCGCCATCATTCCCTGTTCGCACCCAAAGTTAAACCCAACTTGGTTTTCTTTCACTATAGATTAGTTTGCTTCAGATGTGAACATTTAAGGGGCGGGAAAGGAAAGATGAGCTTAAAAGGGTGACTAAGATAAACTGGTCAGATACAGGAAGATGAAAGAGAAAGGGATTGAAGTTCCACCTACCATACACACAGACCAAGGGAAAGCTAGTGACACAAAGTAACAGCAATCCTGGAAAATCCTTTTTGGCCTCAGTGGGAAATGTTACAAGATTAAATTCCTGGAGTAGTTGGTAGTAAAGTGGCGCTAGTAACTGTATCCATGCCCAGGACAGCAAGTCAGTGAAGCAAGCACCTCATGTTTGGGGGCAACACTGAGCGTGGTGGGTGATTTGGGGTGATTTTCCTTGTTATGTATACTCCAGGTTGGATTCTTCAGACTTTTAGCAATTTTCTGAGCTAACCAATATAATCTGTTACCAAACACAGTAGGTCAAGAGAGAAAACCTTTCTAACTGTTGTGAAAGGCTATTGGTTGCCTACTCAAAAGTCATTCCCTTGTCTTTTTTTGAGAAATAACTCTGCTTTTTTAGGGAGAGTGTGGGGTGGGGGGAAGGACATGACCAGTCCCAGGGTGTGTGTGTGTGTGTGTGTGTATTAGTTGCTTAGTCGTGTCCGACTCTTTGCAACCCCATAGACCTCCTCCATCCATGGGATTCTCCAGGCAAGAACACTGGAGTCGGTTGCCATTTCCTTCTCCAAAAGGAACTATAGAAAGAAAGAAAGTGAAGTCACTCAGTTGTGTCCGACTCTTTGCTACCCAGTGGACCGCAGCCCACCAGGCTCCCCCATCCATGAAATTTTCCAGGCAAGAGTACTGGAGTGGGTTGCCATCTCCTTCTCCACAGCCCCAGGGTATAAATCACAATTGCTTTACGTCCATTCCATCCTACCTAATACCATCCTTTTTGCCAACACGTATTAACTCTCACCTTTACAACAATCCTGCAAGGCAGATATTATCTTTTCCTTTTGACTTATGCGAAAACCCAGCCTCAGAAGAGAGACTAGTTTTGAACACAGACCTGACTTCACAGCTCTTTTCAGTGCAGCACAGACCTACTCATCTGGGGGCAATTTTGTACATCTTAATAACTCAGGTTGCGACTATTCTACTTTTCTATTTGACCTATCAGAGTGTTCTGGCTGCTTCCTTCCCCATCACCCCTGACAATGTGGGGCTCCTTAGGGCGACTCACGACCCCTCAGGGACAGTTCCTAATGACTTCCAGGAATCCTCCTCAGCCTCCACAAGTGTGTCTAATAACTTGCAGAATCTTCTCCCTCCACCCCAAGAGCTACTCCTAATGACCCCCCAAATCCCTGCTCACTGAGGAACAGCTGTTTAATGACCCTAAGGACATTTGCCCTCAAAACTTGTCCTAATAACCCTCAGAACTCCTTTCCCATTAGGAATTGCTCCTTTCAAGAAATGTCGCGGTTTGCCAGCAAGTGAGGGGGTTCCCAAGACCCCTGATTCACGTTTTAAAAACCGAGACAGCACTGCGCAAACAGGGACAGGTTGGTCACCTAATCGGGAACTCTTTGACCTCAGAAGCTACCCCTAAAGGTCCGAAGCGCACTTTTACTTTAGGTAAGGGTTCTACTCACCCCGCAAAAGACTGTACCCGCCCTTTAGAAACATCCTACAACGGCCTCATTAGCGCCTTTACTCTGCCCAACGATCCCATTTCTAGGCACTCAACTAACTGTAAGTCCAGGCTAGCTGCGGGCAGCCAGAAGCCCGCCTTCGATTGGCCGGCTCTGCGATTCAGCCGAGGTGCTCAGTGGCCGCAGTCCCGGGTGGTACTACTTTTCCTCCTGGCAACAGCCCGAGCCGGCGCTCATAGGCTGAGCAGATTGATACGCCTGGACTTTGGCGGCCTCACAGCGCTTTCATTGGCGGGTTGAAGGCTTATAGCGGCCCCCAGATTGGTTGACTTTGTGGAGCGCTGTGCGGTTGCGCAGAGGCCGACTTTAGAGGAGGCGGAGTCTCGTCCTTCGCCGGCTGGAAAAGCAGGGTGATCGGCTAGTGGCGACAGCAGAAGCGAGCCTTAGCCCTGTCGGGGCAGTGGGCTTTAAGTAAGAACTAGAGGGTTTTTTAATCCTTTACATTTGTTGCTTCTGTAGCCTTGACCGTGATCGTCGGTGGGGGAGGGGCGGAGAGCGGCCTTCTGCGGTGAGTGATAGGCATAGCTTTCGACTAATGGAAGCAGGAGTTTCTAAAATGTGTCCTGAGATTGGCCCTTTCCAATATCTTTTGGCCAATGGGCGTCGGGAAGGGTGGGCGGGTCTACTGGGCCTTATTTTCTCTTCCTGCGGCCCGGCCTCACTCGCCTAGGCGGCGGGGCCGGGAGGGCCCGGACGTCTATGCGGTAAGCTTCGGGGACCTTGGGAGCGCGGGGGCTGCCTTGGGAGCGATCCCTGCGGGATCCGATGCGAGAGGAGGGAGCGGGAGTTTGAGATAGTTAGTAATAGCTGCCTTTACTGAGTTGATAAGTACCAGGCCTAGTGCTTAGCGTTTCGCTTGCATCATCTGAGTTAATCACAGCAACCCTGCGGGACAAGGAGGTTGGGATCCCCATTTTACAGGAGGAGTAACTGAGACTCGGGCAATTTACACGGTCAGGGTCACACAGCTAATAAATGGCAGAGACTAGATCTGTATTCAGAGTTGTTTTAACTCTGGGGCAGTGCTCTTTTAAACCACAAGGCTTTGTTGCTGGGTGGGGGAAGGAAGGTGTCAAGGAACAGGAGCTTTCCCGAGGGAATAGATTGAGGGAAGGGGATCCTAGAGGAGAATAAAGGGAATGAGCAGTTGATGTAAGAGCAAGAAAATCAGTTGTTCAACAGTTACTGAGTGTGTACTCTGTGTTGTGCATTGTTCTACGTTTTGGGCATACAAAGATGAATAAGGCCAGAGGCAAATGAAGCCTCTTGTGGGGCTTTGGAGGCTTTGGGATGGAGCCTAACACTGTTCACATGATTTGTATGTTTTTGTAAAATTTGCAAAAGTAAGATATTTTGTATTCTTAGAAAAGGGGTCTTCAAGATTGCATAAAACTTGAGGTTCCTTTACACTTGGATCTGCCCTTGCAAAGGGCTTAGTTTAAGTGGAGATTATGATGTAGGCAGCACAGAGAAATGGAGCACTGGGAATGCATTGCGGGACTTTGGGTAAATTTCCTGGTATGTAAAACAGGGATTACCGTATACCTGCTGTGCACAGTTTGTTGAGGTGCATAAAAGCACCAGGCCAGAAACTCACTATATTTGGTGAAATGGAAGCTGGAGAGATGTGGGTACTGGGACTTGTCTTCTCTCCTACGTTAGACAGTTCTGCTCCATGCTGTCTTCCTAGTCTTTCACTAGATTGTTGGTTGGTTGAAGGAGTTTTCTCCCTTCTGATCTCTTCAGCTCTCAAGGGGAACTCTTGGAACTGAACTTCCATGACTTTGGGGTCGAGATTTGGGGGAATTGAGTAAAGAAAAGGACATAAGTTTTTTGCTTCTAAACTGTTTTTAGCTGGTATGCTTGGTTCTTATTGAGTTGAAATAGTCTATTGTGTTACCAGGCAGTGGGGATGCACCCACTTAGCCGAAGGCCTCGTCTAAAAACAAAGTAGTATTTATTTCACCTCCAGTCAGTTATGAAGTTTGCCCTGTACTGCCAGTTTATTGCCTGTTTTAATTTTGTTCTTTGAGTTCTGGGTACAGTGCAATTGAACTAGTCTCTACCTTGATTTCATGTAACTGTGCTGAAACTGCATTTAGGTGTAGCTATGAGAACAATTTCACTTATCAGGATGCTTTTTAGCCCTTTAACTTTGTAATCTTGTAGCTAAGTAACTTTTCTTAAGAATCTAGAATCCTGTTTGAAATCTGTGCCTTAGAAGGAAGCCCATAGTTATATTTTTATTTAAAAAAAAAATCGGGTTGTAGTATATTAAGTTTGATACTTAGAATTAATTAGCCAAGTATGAACAAGGGAGCAGCTGTAAAGATGGGCGGGGCAGCTGCTTTGTCAGATGGGACCAACAACCAAATAATTAGTTTCCCTTTTTTAGGTGAGACAATGTCTCCATTAAATGAGGGTTGAATAAGTGCAGTTTTGATACATCAGAATCGTTGAAGCAGAACCTTTTCTATCCATTTATCTTACTCATTTAAATAACCTGCCCCAGGCAGATTCCAGGTGTGAGGTCCTCTTGGTACTGCAGACTTTCTTCCTCTTTCACTCTTTTCAGCACTGACATTCCCAGCATTCAGTCTTAATTACATTTTGTATAATTTTATGCTCTTTATGTCTTCAGATTCCTGCCTGACCAAAGTGACCTCAAAAAGGAGGGAAGATGGCTTCTGAATCTGAAACCTTGAATCCCAGTGCTCGGATAATGACCTTCTACCCGACTATGGAGGAGTTCCGAAACTTCAGTCGTTACATTGCTTATATTGAATCCCAAGGAGCTCATCGGGCTGGGCTGGCTAAGGTGAGGGGTGGAGGCCTTTGCGACCGAGGGCGGCAGTAAAATTTTTCCTAAATGAAGCCTTGAGAACAGTTTTACTGAAAGGCAGGTGGGGTTCAGTTCAGTTCAGTCGCTCAGTCGTGTCCGACTCTTCGCGACCCCATGAATCACAGCACGCCAGGCCTCCCTGTCCATCACCAACTCCCGGAGTTCACTCAGACTCATGTCCACAGAGTCGGTGATGCCATCCAGCCATCTCATTCTCGGTCGTCCCCTTCTCCTCCCGCCCCCAACCTTTCCCAGCATCAGAGTCTTTTCCTATTTACAAGTTAATTCCTTTCGTTAACACCTGAAATATCTCTTTTTTTAGGTTAGAGGAGAGCTGTTGGGAATCGTTAAAAGGGAGGGAAAGAGCCAGTGTCCCAGGGCCAGATGCTGCGGTGCTTCTGTCCCTTGGTGGAGAGGGTGTTTTCATCAATCCAGCTTCTCTCGTTCTCGGTTTCCCTCACTCCGAACTCTGATAGTAATGTGGCTTCCCATATGAACTTTCTGTTAGATTGAGGGAAAATCAACTCTTCAACCTCCGCTCTTGGTGCCCAGATAATAATATTCCGAGGCTGAGAATGAATGAGTATTCCTTACTTTAGGTCATTGTGTTTAGGTAGCTAGTTGGTGGCAGAACTGGATCAGGGCTAGCATGACAGTGTGACTTTTGCCGTGTTTGAGTGAACATGGTTAAATCCACGTGATTTTCTAGTAAAATCAGCTGTTGGCCTGCACACTTCCTGGACTCAGCTTGCCAGGTTTCTGATCTCTGTGTTCCTTGTGTTCCCTACAGGTTGTTCCTCCAAAGGAGTGGAAGCCACGAGCCTCCTATGATGATATTGATGACCTGGTTATTCCTGCCCCCATCCAGCAGCTGGTGACAGGGCAGTCTGGCCTCTTTACTCAGTACAACATACAGAAGAAAGCCATGACTGTGCGAGAGTTCCGCAAGATAGCCAACAGTGATAAGTGAGTGAAGCACGTTCCTTTTAGCATAGGGACCTTGCATTTCGTGTGCAGAGTGGTCTTCAAGACTGCTGCCATCCCACTGAAGTCCCCTTTGCCCAGCTCCTGCTTCTGTCCGTCTCCCTTGCTGTTCTTTGCATGGAAACACTTCTCAGTACACAGTCACAGTCTAAACTCGTCTGTGTTTTTACATAGAGTAGTCCCATTGCTTTTCCTTCAAAAGTAGGACTTAATATTTGCAAGGTTGCAAAGGGGAAACTTGGAGTTAGTTCAGAGGTGCTTTGGCCAGATGTATCGGTAACACCCACTTATCAAAAAGTGGCCTCAGTAGTGTAAGTTAATCTCTTCCATCTGGGTCCTTCTGTCTTTAATCCTGTCAAACTCCTCACTACCCATTCAGATGGTATCTCATTTTTTCTATGACATTAACCAAAGGTGGGTAAACTAAAAGCTGTTGGCTGTTTTCTGTCACTCCATGATCATTGGTACTTTATCTGTGTTGGAAGCGTCCTTGTTTAGGTCCGCTGTTTTCCATTGTTTCTCTGTGCTGTTTTTAATAATTTCGCTCTCATTTGACCTCAGATTTACAGAGAATGAATTGTGCGTTCCCCTTGTTGGACTCTGACTAGTCATTCTTATCCTCTTGTTTGAGTCTTCTCCCTTACCTTGTGTCTCTTCATTTTGAGGCTCTATAAGGGATTCATCCCTCTCCCCGCCGCCTCCCCACCGTCCCCGCTTTTTCTCCTGAGTCCTTTTTGGTCCACACACGGCTTGGTTTCAGCCAGTCAGAGGTTTTGTGCCTCCGGCTCCGGCTTGGCCATGGAGGAGCCCCGGGGAGAGCCTCAGTTCGCCAGGCTTCACACTTAGAGCGCTTTGTTATCTCACATCAGGTCTCACTCTTGCTCCATCTGTGCTTTGCCTCTTTTCCTTAGACTTATCACAGTTCTGAATGTGGGCTTCCGGTTTTCTTGGCAGCCTAACTCTTAAAGCATCTCCCTTGCTGGCCAACCTGCTGTCTAATTAGAGAATTTGTGTAAAAGCCTGTTGAAGCAGTGTGCCGTGCTCCACAGACATGAGCCTGTGTCGTCCTTCATGTCTGCTTCCTAGCTCTGCATTGGGCCAGGCACACTTGCTTTGTTTCACCTGGGGTCTCATTCAGTCCCTGCCTGCCCCCTCGGTCTTCCAGTCTCGTCTCATTAACATATGGTAGGCCTTGCCTTTCAGGATATCTGTTTTTAAATCAGTCTTGTGTCTTTTCTCTTCATCTGCAATACAGCCAGTTCTTACCTTTGATTTCTGTCTGCATGATCAGCCAGCTTTAAGAAAACCCAATAGGTAATAACCTAAATTTATAAAGCATATCCGGAGAAGGCAATGGCAAGCCACTCCAGTACTCTTGCCTGGAAAATCCCATGGATGGAGGAGCCTGGTAGGCTGCAGTCTGTGGGGTCGCTGGGGGTCGGACACGACTGAGCGACTTCACTTTCACTTTTCACTTTCCACTTTCACACATTGGAGAGGGAAATGGCAACCCACTCCAGTGTTCTTGCCTGGAGAGTCCCAGGGACGGGGGAGCCTGGTGGGCTTCCATCTATGGGGTCGCACAGAGTCGGACACGACTGAAGTGACTTAGCAGCATAAAGCATATCAGTTGGAAGTAGAGTTATTTGTATTTAAAGGGAACTTGAGAGTTCTAAACTTCATTAGGTTGACATCAAAATGTAAGGCAGCATTTAAAGTAAGATTTTTTTTTACCCCCCATTTAACCTCACAATTTCAGTTTGGTCTTCCATTCCTTGTCGTATATATATATTTTTACCGAGTTATACTATGCATTTTCAAATACTTATTAGGTCTACATGTTACTCCTTAAATTGTGTAATGCTTTTTAAGTGGTTTGAACTTTTTAAAAAGTTTATTTTGGAGTGAGTTCTTAGTATGTGATTTTATTGAGCTAAAGAGTATAGATTTTTTAACAGTATCATGTGGAGATAAGTACGGATAGATAGGGTGTGGGTGTGTGTTTGAGCATATGTATATACTTGTATTTCGCTCAAAGTAACGTTTGATATGCAAAAACCTGTTTTTATGTTTTTAGGACTATTTTATATTTTTATTAAACTATTTTGTTTTCAGGCATGCTTATTTGTTGGATGTTAGCCACACTGCATAGGATGGTGGGAATGCAGCAGTGACAATTCAAGTGAGCCCTCTTGGAGACACTTCCTTAGAGTGCAGGGAAGTGACCGCTGTTCCAGGGCCTCACCTCTCCATGTGTGGGAGGGTTTGGTTGTGGATACACAGGGATTTGCAGTTCTTGTTTCTCACAAGTTTGTAAGCCTGTTTCCCCCCTGGGTGGCCAGGCCACTCCTGAGTGGAGCAGGCAATAGTTTTAGTAGGGTCTTTTAAAAGAGTGGAGGATAGCATTCTTAAGGAAGATGGGCTTACATCTTGGTGTATGTTACCTTCCTTGGGCCCAGTACCCACAGAAGGGAGGTTGAGGGTGTTAGTGGAACCTTGAAGGCCAAGGTTATATCTTGTTCATTTGAAATGTCTTGCTATCTCCCTGGAACAGGGGATTGTGTCTTGTGGTATTCATAATGCCTAATGAATTTAGTCTCTTATGAGTGGCTAACCCTTTTTTTCTTTTTCTACTTTTGAAAGGTACTGCACCCCACGCTATAGTGAATTTGAAGAGCTTGAACGGAAATACTGGAAAAATCTCACGTTCAATCCCCCAATCTATGGTGCAGATGTGAATGGCACTCTCTATGAAAAGGTGAAAGTCACTGGAATCTCTGTGCAGCGTTTTTGCAGTTTTGTAGTTTGATACCATTTTCATCTGCCTCGCATGCAATAGACACCTAAAAGCTGTTCGTCTGTTTGTTTTCTTTTTTTACTGTTTTCTTTATTTGGCTGCACAGGTCTTAGTTCCGTCTCACAGGATCTTCATTCTTGGTGGTGGCACGCAGGATCTCTAGTTGCAGCGTGTGGGATCTGGTTCCCTGATCAGGAATTGAACCTGGGTCCCCTGCAGTGGGAGGACTGATTCTTAACCACTGGATTGCCAGAGGAGTTTCCCCTAAAGGCTGTTTTGCTGACTGGGTGTTTGCACAAAAGAGTGGTCCACCACCAGCTGATGGGCTGTGCTTGCTTAATCGGGGGTAGTTTTGCATGTGACTGAATTTAATTTCTCCCACTCTACATGTGAATTGGATGATATGGTGTTCTTTGCAAGGGCCATTAGAATAGTCTGTGGGTGGTAGCTCTGATGAGTTCTAGAGAGGGTGGGATCACAGTAAATTAAATGTTGGGGAGGGCAATGTGGTTTCTGTGAAAAAAAGATCACTGACTAATATAAGGAAAGGGGTATATGTTTCAGAAAAGAAACATTTAGATTTTGGGAATCTTCCAACAAGATTCTGTAGAAAAAGCTGGTTTTTAACGAATTGCATTGGCTTAGGATATGGTGGTTTTGGACATGGGGGAGAGCCTTACATGTGGTGCAAAAAAGGGCTATTTGGGACCGTTTTAGGATGATTTGAAAAATCTGTAGAGTGTTTCAGGGATTATAACTCAGATGATTGTTTTTGTAAATTATTCGAAGGAAGGCGTTTAAAAAGTGGATTCCAATTTTGCTGTTGATGATTGCTTTTTTGGGTGGTGGGAAGTGGAGCTTGGAGGCATAAATCCAGGACGTCTTTCCAGGAGCTGGGCTTCTCGATGACCTTTGTAACTCAGGATAACACTGTAGACTTTTTACTGAAGACAGTAAGGGCTAGGCGAGCCACAAATTAGGAAATTCCCATGCTTTCTATTTGTTGTGACTTGAGAGGTCTTTCCTCTTTTGACCTAAGTTTATTTGGGTTCTGTTCAAACTGCTCGTCTTGGTGTAGAACAGGTGGCTGTCGCCTCCCTTTTCCCTCTTTCACTCACTAGTGTTCAGTGTTGTTTGCTCTTTGGGGGTTTAATGGCATCAATTCCAGTGGCAGCACTGAACAGCGCGTGAGAGGTGCTGTGGTCTTTATGTCCCCACAGTTTCAACAGTATGCCAAATCTTTGGTAAAAGTGACAGCTCACTGGTGACCTGCTCTGCAATTGGTGGGTTCAGAGCCTCAGTTTATATTCAATCTAACGTCCTCCGCAGCATGTAGATGAGTGGAATATTGGCCGGCTGAGAACCATCCTGGACTTGGTGGAAAAGGAGAGTGGGATCACCATCGAGGGTGTGAATACCCCGTACCTGTACTTCGGCATGTGGAAGACATCCTTTGCCTGGCACACCGAAGACATGGACTTGTACAGCATCAATTACCTGCACTTCGGGGAGCCCAAGTCCTGGTAAAGTCGGCCTGCAGTTGGCACCGGGGCTGATCAGCTCTGTGTGCACGTGGACCACCTTGGGATGGAGATGAAATACAGATCCCGGTTCGGCAGGCTCGGGGTGGGACTGGCGTGTTACATTTTCTTCGGACTTTGAAGCAGCGAGGTGCTGTTAGAGTGCTGGGGCGCTCCCTGCCCTTGGAGCAGCAGGCTTTAGAGGGCGGGGCACCTAGTCCCGTCGTGTGGAAGTGGAAGGCTGAGCCACCGAGAGCCGGGGGCTCTCCCAAGCGCTCCCACTGCTCTGATTTCTTTTTCTGAACAGGCCTGAGGCATTTCTTAGAGGCAGACTTCCAAGACTGGAGTCGCTCCTTCAGATGATAGAAAGCTTTCTTTGCCTCATGGAGACAATATTTGGTGAGCAGCAGTGTGTGCCTAACCCACGAGGGGGCGCGTGGTCACTCAGGCATCTGCTCCTTGCTGTTCATTGCAGCCGCAGTGTGGCTGGGGAGGCCGATTCGCCCTCTCGTCTCCCTGCTCCCACCCATCCGTCTCAGCATGTCAGCGAAGGTGGTGCCTTCAACAGGGCATGGGACCGATGAGGTGCTCACCCTCACACAGATAGGAGACCGATCAGGAGAGAGAAAGGGGGAGAAAAGCTGTGATGGGGAACAGTGAGTGCAGAAGGTCCACACAGGAAGGCACATGAACGCTGGGCTAGAGAGGGCTCCCCTGGAAGAGGTGATGGCTGAGCTGAGGCCTTGCACATGAGGATGTGGCTGGGTGGGGTAGTGGTGGGTTAGGAGGGGGGACAGGAAAGCGTGGCTGGGTGTTCGTAGCAACATGTGCAAAGACTTGGGAGTGAACGCAGTGTGTTGAGTAACTAGAGGAAGGAAGTCCTCTGTGCTTTGGGTGCCAGTTATGAGGTTGGAGGCGCGAGGAGGCCAGAGGGGACGCTGACCAGGTCTTGGGGAGTCATGGAAGCTGTGTCTGTCTCCATCCCTTTTCCAGCCTCTTCAGGCACATCCTGCCCCAGGGGTTTGCTTTTGTTCTGTCAGATGCCTTTCGAGTTTCCAGTCGTGGGGTGGGGAACCCTTTTGAACCAGTGATTACCCCCGACTACTGACCCAGTTCCTTAGAAGCTTTCTATGTGGAGTCAGTAACTTTTGTGTCTTCCCCATGTTTACTCTGAAGTTCCTGAAACTAGACTTTGTTACTACAAACACTTTTAGGTCACCTGAAGTGGTTCCTCCAGAGATGTCTATGCAGGGTTGCCTGATGGATCCCAGAGCCCTTTAGGTGATAGACAGTTTCCTCATCTGTTTTGTTTCCTAACGAAACTATTTGGGATGGGAAGGTTTTGTTGTTGTGGAATCCTCTTTCAAACGCATTATAAAGGTAAAATAGACTTACTGTGAGTTCCTGAATATGAAGTTTTTAACAGTTTTGCAAAAGTTTTAAATAGTCTTCTATGTGTTTTTTAGTTTTTCCTTTTGTTTCTTAATGAAGGGCAATCCTATGGTGTCTGGATACCCACAGTGTTGGAGGCGTGAGTGGCTACTGGATAATCAGTGCACTGTTGAGGAGACGAAGGGAAATGGGCTCTTCAGCAGATGGGGGCCAGGTCTCTGGTACCTAATCCATCGTCACCTTGTTGCCCATTTTTCTCTCTCTATCCCATCCCAGTTAAGCCTTTCAGGCTCTGCCAGGAGCACTTTAATGCCATCCTCCTCCTCTCTCTGTCTGTCTCTTTTTTTTAAGTTTTATTGCATGAATAACATTATAAAGGAGAGCAACGCTGAGTGTGTGCCATAAATCCTGGTCCATGGTAACTATCGAATAAGCGTCCTGTTAATGAATATAAAAGATAAAAATCGCTTGCCCTTCAGTGTGGGTTCCCCACTCCAGTGCCCAGACAGTCTAATACGTCATTTCTCCAGATCCCTTTCTAGTTCTTGTGGTCGGGAAGTTGAAAAGTCTGATATTTCAAGCTGTTCTGAGAGTGGGCATGAGCCCTTGGGCCCCTTCCCGGGCCAGCCCTCTGCTCAGTGGCCGCTGCTTCTGTGTGCTTGCAGGTACTCCGTCCCGCCCGAGCACGGAAAGCGGCTGGAGCGCCTGGCCAAAGGTATGGTGTTTGCTCTGTGAACCGGGTCAGACCTGCCAGGGAGCTGTGCTCATGGCTCTCAGATGTCCACTTTTAGTGGTCCTTTCTTAGGCCCACATGTTGAGGGTGAGCCAGGCTGCCAGTTCGGATACGTCTCAGAGCAGCTGAAATCACAGCCTTTCCCCAATTTGTCCTGAGAAGGGGCTTAGTAAGTGTTAGTCTGTCTTTTTCTCGGTTTCATCATGCATGGGTTTATTTGACCAGCGATAGTGTACTGGTTACCTTGGGTATAGTTGTTTTGCCAAAACCCCCGTTGGTCAGGTCAAAGTTGAATCTCATGCTTTGGTTCTTGTAAGTGGACTCTAGTAGGTTTGTTCCTCTAGAGAGACTATTTCACAAACACTTGTCATGTGTACTGTAGATGTGTTACTAACAAAAGATTGAGGGTCCTGGTGAATGGAGAAAGGCTCTAAGTCGTTTTAAAACTCTTTATGAGAACAGAGGCTGCCAGGGCAATCCCCCAAGCAGGATTTGATGACCCTTGTAACAGCCTACACCGGGGACAGCCTAGAGGCTCATCATAGATTGCTAGGACTGGCCTGGAGCTAGAATAATCTGTGGCGATCACCTTGGTGATTCATCCTCCTTACATTTAGATGAGATGCGCTGTGTGACATGACTCCAGGGTTACAGAGCCAGTGTGGAGCTGTGTATTAACTGTACCCGTTTTCAATTAAACAGGCTTTTTCCCAGGCAGTGCTCAAAGCTGTGAGGCTTTTCTCCGCCATAAGATGACCTTGATTTCTCCTTTAATGCTGAAGAAATACGGAATTCCCTTTGACAAGGTGAGCGGATTGTATGCACAGCAGTCCTTGTCTTACACAGAAACCACTCTTTCTGGCGTGTGTTTCACAGGGAGCTTTATTTTACTTGCTCCTGTACCAGGTGTGGGCCAGGACTAATCTGTGGCACCTTTTGACCTCAGTGCATTAAAGTTGGGTGCCCCCTTTCCTGATGCCAGAGGAGGATCAAGCCCCCTTGAACAGCGTTAATCCAGAGGAGTCATTAATTACAGTCATGGTGTCTGATGTGTGGGGACTTTGCATGTTGCAGAAGACACTAAGACCCCAGTAGCTTTGTGACCGGTCCCTGGTCACTCATTGGTGGCTGAGCTGGAGCCCATCATTCCTGCTTCCTCTTTGCTCTTGTTCAGGTGACTCAGGAAGCTGGAGAATTTATGATCACTTTCCCTTATGGCTACCATGCTGGCTTTAACCACGGCTTCAACTGTGCTGAGTCCACCAACTTTGCTACCCGGCGGTGGATTGAGTATGGCAAACAAGCTGTGCTGGTAAGTCCACTCTTTTCTTTCATAATAACTGTGTCTAAAAACAACTGATGGAGCCAGCCAGCCTTCTTAGATACACTGGCTGGTGTTTCTTTGAGCTGTTGGAATTGAGAAACAGAGTGGCAGGCAATGTGCAAAAGTACCAGCATCTTGTGTTCACAAAGAATGTTTAAAAACTGGTTTAGATTTGAGTTGTGTAAAATGAGGTCTCCGTGCTTGAGTTCGTTGGGCATTAACACTGCACCCACACACATAGCGCTGTTTCTTGCTCAAGCCGCTCTGGGTGTTCACCGTCAAGGAGAGATCTATCTGATGGGCTTCCCTTCTACTTTAAGGAAGCAGCAGGGCTGGACATTTGGCCAGGTGTAGACTTGCTGCCGAGGTCCTGGCCTAAATAGACGGCAGAGGAAAGGTGGACATTGACTGTCCAGAGTTTAATGCTGAGCCTTGTCTCTTAACTGTTCTCCACGCACCCTGGCTAGCGTCCCAGTTGACTCGCCCCAGTGCCATGCATCCTCCACCCTTTTCTCCCTGCTTCCTTTCATGTGTGAAGGCTCTGCACGGACGTGATGCCCTCAGCCTGTGAACCCAGACAGTTCAGCCTGAAAGTGTTCTCTTTTTCCATTTGGTGGGAGAAGGTGGGAGAGGGGTTGGGGGGAGCAGGGAACGGGTCTCACCTGGAACCCCCCTGGCACCTTTCGACAGTGCTCCTGCAGGAAGGACATGGTGAAGATCTCCATGGATGTGTTTGTGAGGAAGTTCCAGCCAGAAAGGTACAAGCTCTGGAAAGCTGGGAAGGACAGCACCGTCATCGACCACACTCTGCCCACGCCAGAAGCGGCCGAGTTTCTTAAGGAGAGTGAGCTGGCCCCACGAGCCCGGAAGGAGGAGGAGTGCCCAGAGGAGGAGGACATGGAGGGGGTGGAGGATGGAGAGGAGGGCGACCTGAAGAGGAGGTAACCCCGCCGCCCTTGGGCCCAGCTGCCTGGGTGGGGTGGGGTGAGGGGAGTGTCTGGTAGGTCCCGTCACCTGTTGAGGGGCTGCTTCTGAGCGGGGTGTTTGAGCACAGCTGAGGGAAGGTTCTTCTTGGTGCAGGCCCCAGAATCCTCAGGTATTCAGACCCTTCCTCACAGCTGCACGCAGAGGTGATGGCACCTCTCCTTGGGCCATAGTCACCTGGAGGGAGGCTCACGTGTCTGTGGGGGCGTGGCTCCCTCAGCGCCAGAGAAGCCGCCTCCTCGCTGACGCTTAGGGCTATTTATAAAGGAGAGAGTGGTGCGGGGAATGAGACTGGTGAGGGCAAAGAGCAGCGTCGTCAGAGCCTCAGCCAGAGGACCTGTCCTCAGCAGTTTTCCCTCCTGGGGCTGTGTGGGGAGGAGAGAAGGAATGTTCACGGGGGTACCTGCTGTATGCAGGTGTTCTGCGCATGCTCAGCACAGCTTTTCCTGAGCCTCACGTCAGCTCTGTGAGGCGGGGCGGCTATATACTTGATGGAACAGGCTCAGGGTCGTGAGGTCCCCGGTCTCAGGCGGCTCCAGAGTGTGAAGCAGGCTCTGGCGGTTCCTGTCAGGTTGCATGGGGATGTGTTTATGTAAGCGGATATACACACCGGCTCTTAAAAAGTGTGCCCTCCTCCTTGCAGCCTGGCCAAGCACCGGATCGGGACAAAGAGGCACCGCATTTGTCTTGAAATCCCGCAGGAGGTGAGTCAGAGCGAACTCTTCCCCAAGGAGGAGCTGGGCTCCGGACAGTACGACATGGCGGAGTGCCAGGCCGCCCTCGCTCCCGTGAGGCCCACCCACAGCTCTGTGCGCCAAGTCGAGGACGGCCTCACCTTCCCAGGTGAGTTGGTCGTGGTATTTTTTTCCCCCAGAGCCCTAACCATCTGTTCTGTGTTGGACGCCATGTCACTGCAGGGTCGCAGGCATGACATGAGGGAGGTGGGCCTGTGAGCAGATGATGACCAGAGTGTGGGAAGCGCTTTGAGTGGGGACACCCAGGGTCACAGAGGGACATGGGGGAAGGCCCACAGCTGTACAGGAAGCTGGCCATGGTATCCTGTGATTTGAACAGGGGGTGGGAAGGGTAGGAGACAGTGTGTCACAGGAGCTGCTCCCTAGACGTGAGATGAGACAGCGTGGGGACAGCCTGCCTGCTGTCTGAAAGCTTGCTCACTGGGGGCCCGAGGGGCCGTTGGTATTTCAGGAAGGGACGGCGTGGTCCAGCACCGTGTTTGAAAGCCTTCCCGTGGATGGTTATCGAGGGTAGATTTATTTGGAAGGAGCTGGTGTCACCCTCGGGTCGGGCCTGGCTTGGGGGACCTCTGTGTGGACAGGATTCCTCCGGGTGTGTGCTGAGAGCCGTCGGCACTGTGGGCCCAGCTTCTTCCATGGAGCAGACTTCCTGGCCTGGCTTGCTGGGTCTCTGCTGAACTGAGGGGACTTCTGGGGAAGGGACAGCTGCCGTGTGCTGTGTGCCAGGCTGTGCTCCCACCTCATACATTGCAGTCTTATTTAAGAACCTTGGAGGGAGGTGGTAGCGTCCTCACATCACAGAGGAGGAAACCAGAGGCCCACAGAGGCTAAGCAGCTCGCCCCAGATCACCCCCGTTATGGTGGAGCCAAAGAGTTGGAAACCAGGCCTTCCTCGCCGCTCACGTTCTTTGGTCTGTGTCCCTCTCTTGGGGTTGAGATGTGCAGGAGGGAGTGGGCTCCGTCCAGCGTGTCTTGTGTATTTCAGATTATCCTGACTCCACCGAAGTCAAATTTGAAGAGCTTAAAAATGTCAAGCTGGAAGAGGAGGATGAGGATGAGGAAGAGGAGCACGAAGCGGCTGCCTTGGACCTTTCTGTGAATCCAGCTTCTCTCGAGGGACGCCTCGTCTTCTCAGGCTCCAAAAAGAAATTGTCTTCCAGCCTGGGCTCCGGTTCTTCACAGGATTCTGTTTCTTCTGATTCTGAAACCAGCGAGCCTCTGTCCTGCCGAGCCCAAGGGCAGACAGGAGTCCTCACTGTGCACAGCTATGCCAAAGGGGACGGCAGGGTCACCTCGGGAGAGCCGTGCGCCAGGAAGAAAGGGGGTGCCACCCGGAGCATCAGTGAGAGGGAACTGGCCGAGGTATGGGTGCTGGGGTGGGCTCCTGCAGGGTCCCCTACGGCAGGCGGAGACCCTCAGGATGGACCTCCAGCCTGCAGGTGTGTCAGGCAAAAGCCAGCTGGCATTGGGTCACTTTAGCTTGTTCTTTGCTGGGAGATTTTTTTTTTTTCCCTCTGTTATCTCTATGTGACTGTTGCTCCAAAGAATGGCTTTGTGGTTTCCCCGGCCACCCTCAGTGGATCTTCAGTTGAGTGGGGCACATGCTCTGACTCTCCTGGCCTTAGGGGCGCAGGGTTAGAGCAGCAGTGTTTGCAGCTTGGCGTTTGAGGGTTGGAATGATGTGGTCTCTCTTACCCTGGGCTGCCCTGGGAGTTTTCCGGCCACTCCCCGTGTTCATCCTCCCCCTCCCGGTACGACACTGCTGACAGCATCCCTTTGGAGACCAGGATGACTCCCAGAGCCGTCAACAGGGACATGTTTGCTCAGGCTTCCTCCCAGAACATGCTGTTGCCAGAAGCTAAGTTTTCTGTTTGTTCTGTGTAGAAAGGCGCTTGGTGAGTCTGCGTGGGGTACAGCAGGGCCACGTTGGGTACAGCCCAACTCAGGCCTGCCCAAGTGACCTCTCTCTCCAGCCTCACAGCCTGTGATGAAGTTGTAGCTGGGCTGAGGGTTGAGGTGGGGCCACTGGCAGATTGCAGGAGTGAGCACAGAGAAGCTCTCCTCGATTCCCTGTTCCCTTAACCTTTGGAAATTTTGTCTTTTAGAAGTTTTTATTTGCTTTTTAAAAAAAACTTTTCATTTTGTTTCGGAGTATAGCCGAATAGCAGTCTTGTGATAGTTTCAGCTGGACAGCAGAGCGACTCAGCCATGCATACATGTGTATCCATTCTCCGAAGTTTTTATTCCAAAGCATTGTTAAAGAATACACAAACAGAATACTGTCACGAGCCCCCCGTGTGCACGCATCATCCCGGTGTGCATGCATTATCTCTGTGTATTAACATTTGACGTGCTGGCTTAATCTTTATTTTGCCTGAAGTACTAATGCTGTGTCCATATTCAAATTCACCTAATTTTTCAGCAGTGCCTTTCTGTGGTTAGTGTGCCTCCTTGTCTTTAACACCTGTATGTTATTTCTGCATCCCAGGCTCAGTTTCTGTAGCTGCTGTTCCCCTTCCCTATCACGCGTGGTGCAGTCTGGTGAGCCAGTGACCCGCGTGTCTCCTTCCCTGCTTTCCCATCGCCTCTGAACCCCGTTCCCTGCTCTCCTATGGTCACTTCTACAAGCGAGGGCTCTTGCACCCGGAAAGCAGAGCCCCTCTGCTCCTCGTGGTAGCGTCCTGGTTGTTGCGTCACAGAGCTCTGCGCTCTTGAGCATCTTGCTGTCTCTGCAGGCCTGTTCCTCGTGGCAGCGTCCCGGTCGTTGTGTCACAGAGCTCTGCGCTCTTGAGCATCTTGCTGTCTCTGCAGGCCTGTTCCTCGTGGCAGCGTCCCGGTCGTTGCGTCACAGAGCTCTGCGCTCTTGAGCATCTTGCTGTCTCTGCAGGCCACACTGTCCTTGCGCACCGTCCTCCCGATGTGCAGCCAGAGAAGCTGCTGACAGTAGCACGGACGCACTGGAGAGTAAATACTTTACAGTGTTGAGGCTATATGTTAATATCCGTATAGTTATTAATTGTATATTAACCTTACCATGGAGTCAAGTTTTTTCTAGGGTTGGTTTTTTTCTTTTTTAGGTGGTAGCAGGGCAGTAAATAAGTAACAGCCTTTTTTTTTTCTCTCCCAAATTAGGAACCCGTAAAGTTGTGGATACAGGACATGGGCATATGGAGCTCAGAATGTCACTTGGTCACCAGTTAAAATGGTTGAGGAGAGTGGTTTCTGACCGGTGGCCAAGTAGCCCTGCTGCTTGTTTACCCTCAGTTAGACAGATGACCCGTGTGGTCACAGGCAGCCCTGGACCGCTCCGGCGCCCCTCACAGGGACAGAGTGTCTCCCACTGTCATGTCCTTCTGCGTGTTGTGCACACGGGCAGCAGTGTGTTCCTTCTTGTAAGAGGCAGATCCCAGTGACACCAAAGCCAGGACTGCTCCCATGGAAACATGCTGGGAGAGGAGGCTTCTCTCTTAACACGCCGGTCTGTGTGACCCCTGCTCCCAAACCACTGTGTGTCTTGCTGGTTCCTTTTTGCTTGTGTGTGGGCCTCTCAGCTGCAGCCTGAATACCTTTCCTCCGCTGGTCACCTGCCATCTCTACACCTACCCCCTTGATGCGCTGGCATCTTTGAACTACTTCAGAGTCACTGATACGTCTTGGCTGCTTGACATCTTCGCTTCAGTCTGCAGTGGTCTGTGTACCTTCAGAGAAGCTCCTTGAGGCCAGCAGACAGATGCGTGCAGGGAGTTCTAGTCCCTGGGGATCTGCATTGCAGCACACGTGGTGGAAGCTCAGCCTAGGGTTGGGGTAAGGGGTCAGAGGGACGGCAGGAGAAGGAGGTTAGCAGGAGTGTGAATCTGGAGGGGGAGAGGGTTCTCTTTGGAGCTGGGGCTCATGCCAGCATCAGGGCAGGTTGGGGTCCGCAGTGGTTTTGTTGGTCTCCGTAGGATGAGAGGGCCTTGGGAGGTGTGGGTGGAGGGTGTCAGGTGGCCAGTCCTAGATCTCTGCCTGTTCTCTGAGACTCTTTGACTTAAGACGGGCGAGGAGGCAGTGGAGGTTTACCTGATGTGTATTTTTGGAGAGTGAAGATTTCTGTAACTTTGACTTTATCTTTTTTTTTGACGCACAAAGATACATATGGAATAATACAGCAAACTGCAAATACTCATCATCATCACTGACCTAACAGTTAATATTTTGGAAGCCCCATATGCTTCATTTGTCCTTTTAATTTCCTGAAGTATTAAACAGCAAATCATGACATGGGTGTCATGTAATTTTCTTCCTGCTTTACTGTGTATCTCTGAAAAATATGGGTGTGTTTTAATCACCATGCTGTTATTATACCTAACAAAATTACAAAAATTTTCTAGTATCATCTAATATTCAGTTCGCAATCAGTTTCCCAAGTAGTCTGAACAAAATGTATTTGACGGTAGGTTTGTTTGAATCGAGATTTAATTAGTCTTACACCTGACATTTGTTTATTATGTGTCTTAATTCTGCATTGATCTAGGACTGTGCCCTTCTGACCCCCTATCACTGACTCATAAAACTCTGTCAGTTGTTCTTTGGACTGTCAGGTGAAGTGTTTTTTTAGCTTTGCATTGATGTTTTGGAGGATCATCTTGGAAGCAATATAAAGGTTTTTTGGGAAAGAAAGAGGCAAAATTAGAAACAGCAGAGATTCTCTTGAAGGTGGGATTACGGATGATTTTCGTTTCCTGCATTTATAAATTGTTTGAATGCTTTTTATGAATACCATCTTATTTTTATAATTAAATACTTGAAGACAGGAGGGAAAAAAAGGTTTGCAGTAGGGAAATCAATTTGGAACCTGCTTCTTAATCTGAGAGACGGTAAGGACCTGACCTGTGTGGTGGGGGCGGGGGTCTGGGGCCGCTACTTGGAAGGCAGGAGTGGGAGGGCACCATGGGGTGACCTGGAATTCTGGCTTGTGTTCCTTACCGGATGGAGAGGGGTGTGTCAGTGGCGGGTGAAAGTCACAGGAAAAGTGAAGGGGAATTTGAGTATGGATCACGATGTGAGTTCAGTCTGGGCGTGCTAAGTGCCTCCTGCTTGTGAGGCAGGCTGTGGAGATGTGCATACACACACCCGAGATGGGTAGATTTGGGAATCCTCTCCACCTGGAGGGTGCCGGTGGGTGTGGAAGAGCTCCCCGGTGGGGCGCGTAGAGCAGTTTTTGCAGTGTGGATAGAGGTGGA
Source organism: Moschus berezovskii (assembly GCF_049115385.1). Lineage (NCBI taxonomy): Eukaryota > Metazoa > Chordata > Mammalia > Artiodactyla > Moschidae > Moschus > Moschus berezovskii. Next base: position 18,329,105 of record NC_142463.1, read on the forward strand.
AGGCCTGGGAAGGAGGACAATGAGAAGAGAGAGCCAGAGGTTTGGAGAACTAGGAGAGGGTCATGTGTGCAGAGCCAGGGAGGAGAGCATGGAATAAAGTGGCAGCCCCCCGAGTGGGCCTATGTTGAAGAGGGGGTGATGGAAGATACTGGGGGTGCTCTGAGAGGAGCGAGTGCTGTCATCTCCAGCAGAGGCAGGAGGGAGGGGGTGGCTGCAAGAGGGTTTTATTGTGGTAATATATGCACGACATAAAATGCCGTCCTCTTGTTTCTTAACGCCTCACACCGCTGTCCTGCCGGCACCAGGCTTTGGAGGGGGAGGGTGCCATTTGTCCTGTAATAGTCCCCTGCTTATGGGGACACAGCCCTTTTCACAAGCCACTAGTCCTGGGAGCCTTCCGTTGCTTCCCAGCTGCTTCCCTGCCCCCTTTAGTCCCTCTAGCACTTTGCTGCTTGTCTGTGATGCTATCTTGGTCTCAGTGCGGTTGTTCCAGGCTGGTGAAGGTGCACTGCTAGGAGCCAGGCCCTGCGCCGCCTTCAGCCTTGCTTCTTGAGGCATCGACGTGGTCCCCAGAGCTTAGCCCAGGAGCCTCTGTAAACGGGTGGAATGAAGGGAAGTGTAGCTCCAGTTAGAAACTGTCATGAGGGCTGATTCACTGGGCAGAATGGCGGACTGACAGTCAAGGCTTGGGCAGAAGCTGAGACACTCTGCCTGTCCCTGGAGAGGTCTAAGAGCATTGTGTCTGTATTTGGAAACAGCTGGGTTTTGAAGAACACCCTGGTGGGCTCCCTCCCCACACTTTAAGTATCCCTCAAGGTGTTATCTGGACCGCATGGCGTTCAGTTCATGCGCCGCCGTCTTGTACCAGGGGCTTTGGTGAAAGGGCCCCGGGTGACCGACTGCTGAATCCCTACCACCTGAGTCTTTGCACAGTGACTAGCCTGCTGCAGAAGTTCTTGTCAGTTCAGGCTGCTTTGGAAAAGTGAGTTCCCCGAAGAAGGAGAGAGAACACTTGGTTCTTCTCTGTATGGAACCAGCCCTATCAGGAACATTGACCTTGACCTGGTTGCTCACATGAGGGAAGTAAAGGAACTCAGGGAGCCTGGAGCTCCAGCCCTCTGGCCAGCAGGGCCTGGGAGACCTGGCATGCGCTCCTGCCCTGTCCTCACCAAGAGCTTCAGGCACAGTGCTCTTCACCTACTCTTGTTATTGGGTTGCCACCGGCCCTGGCTCACGTGGTTAATTGGTTGAAACAGGGTTTGAGGCCAGTTCTTTTCTATTAAGTCCTACGGGCGTTTAGAAATTGGAGTACATTGCAGGGAAAGGCAGGACCGGGAGGAGTATTTAGCCAGAAGAGATGAAAATGTGGAAGGATGTTCAATATGGATAGATCCGACTGCTTTGGTCAGAGGCAGAGTGATGGTAGCAGGAAGGGCAGTTTTAGACTCTGGCTGGGTCGTAAGCCCTTGAGGTTAGAGGTCACGTCTCACCGTCTCTGCATCGCCCAGCAACAGGCATGTTGGGCGCTTCTCCTGAATGTGCAGTAGGCACTTTGGTTAAAGAGGTGTGGACAGAGGCAGTCTCCTTTCCCCAAGCTGCATTCCTGTGTTCTTGATCCTGACCCGTCTGCCTCCTCCAGGAGTGAATGAGAGGCGTTTTGCTTGCCTGTAAAATGATTAATCTCCACCTCCTACCCCCATATGCGTTTTCTGTTGCTGCTTTAACAAGGGACACAAATTTAGCATCTTAACTCGAATTTACCTTCTTCTGGTTCTTCAGAAGTCTGAAATGGGCCTAATGGTGCTAAAGGCAAGGTGTCTGCCTTCCTTCCTGGGGGGCGTCTATTTCCTTGCCCTTTCCAGCTTCCATGGGGCATCATTATTGCTTGCCCGTGACCCTTTCCTTCCACCTTTGAAGGCAGTAACATCTGGCCAAGTCACATCACTTTGACCATGACCTCTGCTACCTTCTTCCATTGTGAAGCAGCATTTGAATACATTGGGCCCACCCAGACAGCCCAGCGTGATGGTCATCTGATTAGCAATCTAACAGTTCTTTGTTCTGTTAATCTAACATATTCACAGGATTCAGACTGTGCATCTTTGGGGGACAAGCTTCTTCACTAGTAAAACCATACTCAAAGGTCCTTTCTTAAACTACAATTGAAGGAAATTTCCTTCTCAGCTGTCATCTCATTCCTTCCCTTTATCTTCTCAAAAATTGTGTGATGGCATTCGCTCCCTAGTTCCTTATTGTGTATCTACTGGAGTTTATCTCTAAAATAGTCCTGGCACCTCCCGGTTGCTGAGTCCCTTGGCCACTGCTCTTCTGCAGTCTGGGCTGGATTTCCCCCTTGAGGAAACCCCCCTCTCCCCAGCATCTCCTTTCTTCCTCTTCTTTCTCCTGTCCCTGAAGGCACGGTCTCCAGTCAGCTTATCTTCCACTGATCATCTCATTCACTTCACCATTTAAATTCTGAGCCTGATGTCCAGGATTCCCAAATCCACAGCTCTTGCTCTGACTTCCTTTCTGAACTCCCAGGCTGAATTTCTTCTTGCTCCCTAGGTATTTCCAAATGAAGGACCCACAGACGGGGGTTGTGTGTACCATACACAGCACGTTTAACGTGGCTGATTACCACTCCCCCCTCATCCACAGGAGCCTTCTCAGTCTCTCACTTTGGACACCCAGGAGACCCAGGCCAGAAGTCCCCACCACCTCTGCTCCCTTTATTCTCACGCCTGTACTTCTTGGGTCTTTGCCACAACTCACTTTTAGGGCTGTTATCTAAGGAGTCTTTGTGGTAGGGGGTGCAAGAAGATTATGGAGGAGCAGGAATCAAATAATGGAACTTTAATCTTAATGCTTTCACAGTCTGTTTTAAGGTGTGTATAAGTACATTAGTGTATGTAAGTCATCACTAAGTATACACGCATTGGGGGTGCAGATCCCTACATATTTTATTTTCATGATTACACTATCAAATAAATTTGGTGGGTATTTCCAGTTTGTTGAGCTGAAGAACCCTCTCCTTATGTGACCTCTTACTCATTTAAAAAATGTAAATCAGAAACAGGGCTCTTGTGGTCAGAATGGAGGCGGGCCTGGAGCCCCAACCTGTTCACTCCAATGGCGGCTTTCGTGGCATCGTCTTGATGTACGTTTTGGAAGGCGCTGCTTTAGACTGCTGGTGTAGTTCTGGTCTGATGAAGTCTGTGATAGTCTTCGTCTCACTCCTCCACATCATTGCATGCCGCTGTGAGCGTCATTGCTCATGTTGAGCTAGGGAGCACAGCACCCTAGGGGTCATGCTTTTTCACACCTACCTTCCCCTGGCAGGGCTTCAGACTCAGTAGGTCTTGGTAAATATTTGTTAAATGAGTGGGCAAATAGACACTCAATTTATGTTTGAAAGAGTGGGCTCTGTGCTGTGACCTGCTTGGCATTTGGTTTTTCTTGACATTTTCAAGTGTGACCCCTACGTCCTGGGGCTCTGTGGTGTGGCACGTGGAGTCTGCAGGTCCAGTGTCCCTTCTCCGAGGGGGCACTGCGATGCTGCCCTTTCTCTGCAGCACTCTGAAGCGCTGGCTTCTGTCACAGTTGCAGAGTGGCCCTCTTCCAGGCCTCAGTTCCTTGTTCAGTAGGTTTTGCTATAACCCATGTCTCCTAAAATCAGTCCAACCAAGTTTTAAACATGTCGATTAGAAGGAAACTCTGATGTGGTATTACTGAGTCAGTCGTACCTTAAACCTACTCAAATTTGCTCTGACACCATGTAAATGCAACTTTAAATCAGCCTTTCTCTCTGCAGCCAGGCCAGGGTTTCAGAGGCGCGCTCTGTCCTGGCTGGTGTTCTCTGGAGAAGAGGGACAGATAGTGTCAGCTAGAGCTGAGGTCTTGAAGGTGCAGGGGAAGTGGCCTGTTTTCTTTTTAATGGGTCAGCTACTCCTCTCTGCTTTGCATATGCTTGGGCCTTTCAAACCTAGATGGCCCAGGTGCCCAGCACTTTATAACAGCTGCTGCTGGCCTTCTTGTTCAAGGAAAAGGGCCTCCAGTGCTTGTCTGGGCTCTCAGACACAGACAGCCTCGGGTCAGTGAGCCTAAGGGAGGGGCGCGGCTCTTCTTTAGAGCTGGAGCAGGTTTGTTTTAGGTATGTTTGTTTCAGCCTGTTTCTGAGACCCACACTTGCTAAATCCAAAAATGCTGTACACAATCCTGGTTTAGGCTGATTTGCATGACACTTGTCACTTTCAGTTCAGTTCAGTCGCTCAGTCACGTCCGACTCTTTGCGACCCCATGAATCACAGCACGCCAGGCCTCCCTGTCCATCACCAACTCCCGGAGTTCACTCAAACTCATGTCCATCGAGTCGGTGATGCCATCCAGCCATCTCATTCTCTGTCGTCCCCGTCTCCTCCCACCCCCAATCCCTCCTAGCATCAGACTCTTTTCCAGTGAGTCAACTCGTCGCATGAGGTGGCCAGAGTATTGGAGTTTCAGCTTTAGCATCAGTCCTTCCAATGAACACCCAGGATTGAGCTCCTCTAGAATGGACTGGTTGGATCTCCTTGCAGTCCAAGGGACTGTCAAGAGTCTTCTCCAGTACCACAGTTCAAAAGCATCAATTCTAAGGCGATCAGCTTTCTTCACAGTCCAACTGTCACATCCATACATGACCACGGGAAAAACCATAGCCTTGACTAGACGGACCTTGGTTGGCAAAGTGATGTCTCTGCTTTTTAATATACTATCTAGGTTGGTCATAACTTTCCTTCCAAGGAGTAAGCGTCTTTTAATTTCCTGGCTGCAATCAGCATCTGCAGTGATTTTGGAGCCCAAAAAAATAAAGTCTGACACTGTTTCCACTGTTTCCCTGTCTATTTCCCATGAAGTGATGGGACCAGATGCCATGATCTTCATTTTCTGAATGTTGAGCTTCAAGCCAAACTTTTCACTCACCTCTTTTTTAGTTCCTCTTCACTTTCTGCCATAAGGGTAGGGTCATCTGCATATCTGAGGTTATTGATATTTCTCCCAGCAGTCTTGATTCCAGCTTGGGCTTCTTCCAGCCCAGTGTTCCTCATGATGCACTCTGCATATAAGTTAAATAAGCAGGGTGACAATATACAACCTTGACGTACTCCTTTTTCTATTTGGAACCAGTCTGTTGTTCCATGACCAGTTCTAACTGTTGCTTCCTGACCTGCATACAGGTTTCTCAAGAGGCAGGTCAGGTGGTCTGGTATTCCCATCTCTTTCAGAATGTTCCACAGTTTGTTGTGATCCACACAGTCAAAGGCTTTGGCATAGTCAATGAGGCAGAAAAAGATGTTTTTCTGGAACTCTCTTGCTTTCTCCATGATCCAGCGGATGTTGGCAATTTGATCTCTGGTGCCTCTGCCTTTTCTAAAACGTGCTTGAACATCTGGGAGTTCACGGTTCACATATTGCTGAAGCTTGGCTTGGAGAATTTTGAGCATGACTTTACTAGCGTGTGAGATGAGTGCAATTGTGCGGTAGTTAGAGCATTCTTTGGCATTGCCTTTCTTTGGGATTGGAATGAAGACTGACCTTTTCCAGTCTTGTGGCCACTGCTGAGTTTTCCAAATTTGCTGTAGCTTTTTCTAAGACAGGTGTTTTCCATGTTCGGTTTTATATTTATTTCTTTGAGTCTCTGCCCTGCTCTTTCCCTTGGTTTCCACTGTAAGACTGACTTCTGCTGTGTCCCGAGGTGGCAGGAAGGCCAACTTGATTTCTTCTTGTGGTTTGCCCAGGTTGCGGATGAATATATGTTTTCCCTGGAAGAGAGTAAGAAGTCCAAGGGCCGCCGTCAGCCCTTAAGCAAGCTCCCCCGACACCACCCGCTCGTGTTGCAGGACTGCGTCAGCGATGATGGTAAGTGGTGGTTTCGCTCAACTCCAGAGGAAAGGCTCTCAGCACATCAGGACCTCCTCCAGGACCTCCTCCAAGACCTCGGGAGGCCACGCAGAGAGCCGGAGTGGGCCTGTGGCTTAGCTGTTCCCCCCAGGTATTCCATGCAGAGGGCCAGATTTCAGGGTATCAGACTTACAGATTTCATTATAGGTTCGAGTGTCTTGGAATTTGCCTGTTATGGGATCGCAACACGCGGATTCTTCCCTCGCTTCGCTTAGGAGGGCGTGGTTGATTGTTCAGGGGAGCAGGTTCTGTCACTGTTGCCGAGGGCCTTGTGCTGGATGTGTGGTGACAAAGATTAAGCTGAGATATGTCCATGCCCTCAGGAAGCCCACGGGGTAGTTGACTGATCTACAGGGAAGAGGTGGTGATCCAGGCGGAGGGGACAGGGCGAGTAACCATGGAGTGAAGACAGGCAGGGAGGTATATTCAGAGGAGCCAGCCCAGTGGGGAGGATAGAATCTGTGGGTTGGACGTGGCGCTGTGAGGTTGGTGGGACGGGGAGGCCTGAGCTGAGTGCCTCCCTAGGTTCTTGTGTTGGTTGGGTTTGGAGACCTATGTTCAGTGTCCGCAGAAGATGTAGACCCTGGGGATTGGATGGGGTATTTATATCTTTGTTAAAGGGGGCCACTCAGGGAGGGCGTGCAGAGGCCGGGTTGGGAGGACTGAGGAAGACGAGGCTGTGGAGGAGACAGGGGAGTAGGCAGGGATGCATGTGGAGGAGACTTGCAGCAGAGCATGATAGCCATCAGTACAGCGTGGCCTCCTGTGCCGCCTGGAGCTGGCAGACCCTCAGAGGTCTGCAGTGACTAGGCCCCTTGTTACTGTTGCCTGGCACCCCATCCTTCCCTGTCCTGTCCTTGCCCACGCCCAGGGCTGGGTGGGAAGGCCCAGAGGCTCCTCAATCAGCCCTTCCCCCTGCTCACAAGCCTCACGTTCCCTCTCTGATGTGATGTTGATGCCCACCTCTGCTGTTCTCCTTGGATAGAAGATCACGATGAGCTGGGTGGGGAAAGCCTCTTGAGACCCCAATTCAGAGTCTCAGAAGTCCTCTGTGTTCTTCCTCCAGCCCTGGTGGGGGCTTCAGGACCTCCATGTCGGCAGCAGCCTCGCTTCTGACTTTTCCCCAGTGCGCTAAAGCAGTGCAGACTAAAGAAAACTGGAAAAGCTGTAAAGATAACCCCACAAAGAGGACCACTCTGAACACTTCAGTGTGTCACTCTTCCTGACTGTCGCAGTCAGATGTTATGTCCACGTATGTCCTTTTCTGATAATGTGAATGAGATCATAATATACACCTCTCTAACTTTTTACATTTGAAAAACTTTAAATGAGGAAAAGTTGAAAGAGTAAGAACACTGTGTGTTGCCATAATTGCTTTGTCTCTCCCTATTGTTTGGGCTCCCCAGGTGGCACTAGTGGTAAAGAACCTGGCTGCCAACACAGGAGACGTAAGAGACGTGGGTTTGATCCCTGGGTCAAGAAGAGCCCCTGGAGGAGGGCATGGTAACCCACTCCAGTATTCTTGCCTGGAGAGAATTCCTTGGATAGAGGAGCCTGGTGGGCTATAGTCCATAGACTCACAAAGAGTCGGACACAACTGAAGCAACTTCCCACGCAGGCATGCATTGTTTACCTATGAGCATACGTATCTGCTGTGCCATTTGAAAGTAAGATGTAATTATCAAGTCTTTTCATTTAAAGTGAACCAACAGGCATCTTCTATGTAGGATCGTCTCCTGTGTAAACACTTGACCTCTGAAAGTCAGGAGTAACTTCATAATATACTCTGATTCTCAGTCCATGGTCATCTTTCCCTGCTCGTCCTAAAAATGTGTTTTTCCCTCTAAACCAGCGTGAACCAAACTAGGGTCATCCATTGCATTTAGAAGTTTCTTCAGTCTCTTGGTCTCACACACCCTTTTCTCTACTTAAAACTTATATTTTTAATTGAGGCATTTAGTGAAGCTCGTAGCGAGTGCCTCAGGTGCACAGCCTGATGCGGTTTTATCTGTGTAAGCTGTGAAATTTTCGTTCCTACAGTTTTCACTGAACTATTGAACATTTTCACTGTTTGTTCAGTATTCACAAGCAGAGCGACTCTTGGCCACTTTTGGTTGTGTAAGCATAGCAAGTGTGTGTGCTCATTTTTCTGTGGTGATTGTGAGAGGTCTGTTACTGTTTCTCTGCTCCTTTCTCGATCACTCTCGTTCTGACTAGGATATGGAAAATATGTGTGCTAGGATTTTGGCACCATGTCTCCTGTTTAGGCCTGATTGATGGGGCCTGTAGGGGTTGATTTTAACTGCAGTCCTTTACGGTCCCCTTCACAGAGATCACATGCATGGCAGCTGCCAGATCCCTTTGGATTAAACGTGATTGAAGGTGGAGGAGATAACTGTTTGTTTGCACTGAGCTTGAGTTGCAAGGAATAAACAGATAAATGGGTAGCTTGTGTTGGTACGTTCCAGAGCGTTCCTTGGGCTGCTCAACATAGGTCTCTAGGGTCTCTCGGAAGGCCCTCCTGTCTGGAAAGATGTGAGGAGGTCATTGGAGGAGTTGTAGCCACAGCTTGCAGGGCTCCCCACACATCATCCAAATACTGAGGAGTCCTTTGAAAACCACTCCTGCCCTTTGCTTTTGTCACCCTTAGGTTCGCGGGTTAGTCCTGACCCAGGACCGGACAGTCCCAGCTTGAGCTGAGCTCATCAGCTCTCCAGGCAGGGCCACAGAGCAAGGCTGGTGCTGCCTGCCTGACTCAAACCTCTGCTTCCTCCTTTAGAGCTACCAGAGCAGCTGACCCCCGAGGAGGAGGCTGAGGAGACAGAGGCCTGGGCCAAGCCCCTGAGCCAGCTCTGGCAGAACCGACCTCCAAATTTTGAGGCTGAGAAAGAGTTCAACGAGGCCATGGCCCAGCAGGCCCCTCATTGTGCCGTCTGCATGATCTTTCAGACTTACCATCAGGTAAGCCCCCGTATACCCTCTGTTTACCCAGTGCCAGCACTCAGGAAAGCTAGCTTTATTGGTGGGTGCATAGTTTGGGAAGGGTGTGTTTTTGCCCCATCCGCCTGCTGGATGGAAAGGCTTTACCAGGCAAGTAAGCATGTGGATTTCACTTGAGAATGCTTTGGGGAAGAGCAGAGGGTGTGGCTTGGGTTCTGGGGGATTCCCGGCTCCCTTTGGCACTCACACTGTTTGCTGAGGAATCTGCTCTTTCTAGTAAGTGATGATTCCTTCTAGGTGGTCTGTCTTCCTGGCCAGTCTGGAGAGCTGGGGATTCTTTAAATCAGTCTGAACGTCAGCTGAAAAGTCAGATCCTCCAGTGTTGTCTCTTCCTTGCCTGTCACCGCTGTGGATTTTGGCAGCAGTGGAAAGGCACTTGGGAGGGGCAGGAGCAGGGGCTTTGTAGGAGGAAGAGGGATGGGAAAGCACCCTGGCTGAGCCCAGCCGTGCCCCTCCCACTCGTGGGGCATTTGATGCCTCACGGGTCTCTTTGAGTCTAGCTCTTGGAGGCCAAGAGGGCACCCACAGCAGCCTGTGCCAGAGGACCAGCTCAGTCTCAGCTGGGACCCACACAGGGTAGCACGTAGGGAACCAGTCCCCTGTGCTAGTTAAGAGTGGCGTGGCTGTCCCTAAGCCTGGCAGGGGCCCCAGGTTCATGTTTGCCAAAGAATGAAACTTCAGGCCAACGTACTTTGAGTTAGTAACTCATTCTTTCTTTCCGGTGACCAAAGAGCGAACCCAAACGTTCACTATGTGTCCTTGACTGGACGGGAAGCAGGCAGATGGCCTGGCTGTTTATCTGTCGAGCGGGGCTCAGCATTCCATGAATGGCACAGGCTTGGGGTTGACATGTTTCTGGGCCCCATCCTTGGTACAGGGGGTGAATGTGCCATCCAGCGGCAGAGCCTGCAGATCCTCGCAGTCAGGCTTTTTGCCAAGGGAAGGACATGGACACAGTGTTCTTCCCGAAGGAGCCCCAAGCCAGGAACAGCATGTGGGGCTCCAGCCATGTGACAGAGCTGTGGCTCAGGTGACTGCTGACATGGCCTCGAGAAGAATCCGCACTGGGCCGCGGGAGCACCTGCCCTGGGGCCTCTCCCTGGGTGCAGGGAGCAGCACAGAGGGAGGCCACCAAGAACAGCCTTGCCAGCCTCTCCGTGCGTTTTATTCCCGTCTGGTTGGGAAAGATTGAAGTCCCAGTTGCCTCTTACCTCTCTTCTTCCCGGTTGTCCCCAGGGGCCTTTGTTTGATGCTGCTGTGAGAAATTGAATTTGAGTCATTAGAGGTAACTTCAATTAGCAGCTCTGGGATAATGGCTGTGCACCTGGGAGCCGTAGCCGCCCCGTCAGGAAGAGAGCAGCTTTCTGCTGACAGAGCAGGTGGGGAGTGCAGTACACAGGCCGGGTCCCTGAGGTGTGCGCTTGCCCCCTCCTTAGGTGGAGTTTGGAGGTTTTGGTCAGAGCTGCGGCAGCGCTCCAGATTTGGCCCCCCAGACTCAGAGGACCAAGCCATTGATTCCAGAAATGTGCTTCACCTCGACTGGCTGCAGCACGGACATCAACCTGTCCACCCCTTACCTGGAGGAGGATGGCACCAGCCTCCTGGTGTCCTGTAAGAAGTGCAGTGTCCGGGTCCACGCCAGTGAGTGCCTCACCTCTTCCCTGTATCTGGTCCCAGGGCAAGGGCATCTGACCAAGTCCTCCCACCTCTCAGTCTCCCTACAGCCTCCCAGGGCCCCCCCACACCCCACACCCCTCACCCCCACCCGCCAGTGCAAAGATTGCTTATGTGTGGTTGGAGTGGTCAGATCGGATCTGTGACTTGGGTCTGTGCTCATACTGTCCATCCTGGGCTGTCCCCTTGGTTGCAGATACATGGAGGGGACTAGTCCCTGCTGCTCACTGGTGTTGGTACCAGTGAATCTGGTTTCTGGCTTTTTGAGACTTTGCTCCATACCGTATGGCTGATTTGTGGGGGCTGTGGCGCTAGAATTCAGGGGTCTCTGTAAGATTTGGTTGTCGCTTTGGGAAAGGGTATTTGGAGAGCAGCTGCAGGTCTGCCTTCTGACTCTGGGTTTAATTTTCTCACCTCGGTGTCCCTGTTAGGTTGCTATGGGGTACCCCCTGCAAAGGCTTCTGAAGACTGGATGTGTTCTCGGTGTTCAGCCAATGCCCTGGAAGAGGTGAGTGCATCCATGCAGTCGCTATCTCCCCATGAGACGCACTTGCTCAGGGCTACTCTGTTTCACGTGGACTCCGCCCCACCGGTCTGAGCAGGACGCGGTACACAGTGATGTGAGAGTGTTGTCAGAATAATCCCCCCACCGTGAGAGCGTTTGCTGCCCATCTGCAGCGGGGCCCGATGGCGTCTGGACGCTGTTTGCTCCATTGTGTCAGGACCAAGTAGAGGTCCTCTGGTGAACAGACCACTGCCCCCTGTGAAGAATTGAGCCATAAGGTCAGAGCATCAGAACAGGGCTCAGATGTTCATTTTATGGCTTTCTCTTTATTCTTCACTCCTCTCTGGAACCTGGCAGTACCCGCATAGGAGGCAGGCAGAGCCCTGTAATGCCCGCAGCTTGAGCAGGGTATCGTTCATGACTTTCCTTTCAGTTGTTACTATTAACCAGGAAGACAATTAGGTTAAGTCAGGTGAATAATTGGTGCACTTAAGCCCCGAGTGGCCTCCCTGTCTTCCTGCAGGGGAGTCCTGGTTCCCGGGGCTATGCAGGCAAGACCTCCCATGCTTTCTCCTGTGGAGGCTATAGTTGCCCGAAGGAAGTCACAAGGAGAACAGATTGGATGTTAATAATTCGGTGGTGACCACTCCTCCTCCCCCTCTTCTTGGCAGGACTGCTGTTTGTGCTCATTACGAGGAGGAGCCCTGCAGAGAGCCAACGACGACAGGTGAGTTTTCTGAGCTCTGAAGCCGCGTGCAGGCGCGCCGCCAGGGTAGGGGCTGTCATCCACATGACTGATGATGACTTGGGAAGCACACTGTTTGGGGCTGAAATAGCATCTCCAAGACTAACTTTAAAGATGTGAAGCCAGGCAGTCCAGAGCTTCCCCTCGGAGGCAGCCTTGTACGTTACATCCTTCTGGAGAAGCTAAGATGGACTCACGAGGCTGTAAAGACCCTGTGAAGATGACGCAGGGGCTTCATGGTGGACAGGAGCACATGACAGGTTAGATCTGGGGCTGGTGCAGAGGTGGCCGTGGCTGTGGGCTGTGAGCCCTTCCCAAAGCAGACTCCCTGGCTATTTGGAATGAGGGCGCATGTCCTTCAGGAGGGCGTTGGGACATTGAGGAAGCCCAGCTACGCCTACCCACTAATCAGCCAAACCCACAGAGGGTTCTGTTCCTCAGTTCGGAGCTGGGCTTCTCTGCTGCTAAGCAGGTCACTTTCACTGAGCTGAATATTTTAAGTCTCTATTGAATTTGTTGAGTGTTTCCTTTATCTGTTTTGGTTCTTTTGACTGCTGGTCATGTGGGATCTTAGTGGGGTATTAGCTCCCCGTCCAGGGATCAGACCCACACCCCTTGTGTTGGAAGGCGAAGTCTTAACCACAGGATCACCGGGGAAGTTCCGTGAGCCGAGTTTTTGTGCCTGGTCTCGGCTTAGTGGTTCTGGGGTAGAAATGTCAGGTGAATGAGGTTTTTGCTCTGAGGCCTGGCTGCCTAGGGGAGAGTACTCACAGGTCGATGGGAAACCAGCAGGGAGGACCCTGCTTCCAGCTGAAATCCTTGGCGCACAAGGAACTTGGTGCACACACCGTTAAGCCTCTTGCCTCGCAGGCATCCCCTTCATGCTGCTCTGGTCGCTGCTTCCACTGCTCTAGAGGCACTTGCTGCCGTGACTGGAGGTCACTGTGTTCCTCACAGTTGCCAGAGAGTGCTGTTTAAACCCTCCTTTTCTCAGAGTGGAAATGGCTCTGCTTGCACCTCCTACCTTCACCATGTAATCCTTGGTCTGCCCTGCGGAGCCATGCAGAAACAGACCTGTCCCCTGTCACACACTGCAGGTGGCCCTGCATGGCCCCTGTACTGTCTGTCGTGCGTAGGTTTCCACCTGGCCTGATCCTGAGAGCTCTCACCATCTTAGTGGACTTAGTGGAGTCTAGGTGCGTGTGAGTTTCTCCCCGAACTTTAATTCTCTAAGGATGTCCATTGAACGCACCTCTCAGAGTAAATGGGGCTGGACCAGAAACCATAGAGTGATTCTGAGGTGGACGAAGGGAGCAGAAGGGAGAGGTCATTTTGGCCCTGGGAAAAGTTTGGGCAAAGGCGTGGAGGGGAGGGCTGGGCTTTCTGGCAGATTGGGGCCCATTTTGGAGATAATCTGAGGAAGCGCCCAGGTCCTCCAATTAAAGAGATCTGTAGGGAGTTCTCTAATTTATTCTCACTTCCTAAACCAGGCCGTATCCCCAGTTAGCTGTGGCTTTGTTCATTTAGCAGCAGGCTGTGAGTGAGTGGTGCAAGCAGTGTGATGCTGTGCTGACCTGGGACAGTGTGATGGGGATCTTTTCCCACTTAGTGTGGAGATACGTCTGGTCTTAACTCTCTGGGTCTCACGACCTTGCTGGGAAGTTCAGGGGTCACAGTGAGGGGAGGGAGGAAGCAGCACAGGCAGGCCCACGTCAGGAGAGGCCAGGCTCTTCAGCAGCGGCAGTTGAGTTTTTGTTCTCTGTTATCTTTTTGTCCAGAATTTGCCCCAGCTGTGCACGTGCACATTTATATTTAGTCCCATACAGTTTCTTTGTGTTTTCTTGCTTGAGGAGAAGTTTGTCCAGGTGGAGGCATTGCAGCACTGTGGCAGAGGGCCCCAGGTCCCAGTCTGTCCCGTTCCCCTTGCCCTCCACCCCCACCTCTAGGGGCCAAAGGTCTCTTCTTCTGAAGTTTCTTATGCTGGCCAGAGGCCACAGACCATTGCTGACACCTCGCTGATGTTCCGAGGACCTGTAGGGGCCTGGGCCACTCTCTCCCAGAAGGGGTTGAACTCTTTGAGCCATCCTGAAGCCTTACTTCGAACTGTTGGAACCTAGAAGACAGAAACGTAACCTAAAGGTTAAACAAACAGGGCTAAAAAGGAGAACCGTGATAGCCATTTAGCCATTTGAAGAGCCCAGAGCAAAAACAGGGCGTTGGGAACGAAAGCGGGTACTGAACATGCACCCTGCACTCAGCACCACCAGAGGGGTGGGCACACCATCTACCCTTCTGGCCTGACCCCTAGACACACGTTACTCTCATCCTATATAAGTCATAAGCTTGCCTCCCCACCCTGCAGGGAGCAGGCAAGCAAGGGAACTTGTTCTTTGTTCTTGCTACAGCAGGGCCCCAATAAGCCTTGCCTGGGGAAAAAAACAAAAAACAAAGAAAAGAAGGCCATAGGGCCTGGGGGGACTGAAGTGGCCTTTGCCTTTTGGCAGATGGGTCCATGTCTCATGTGCGGTGGCGATTCTGGAAGCAAGATTTGTCAACATTGCAGAAAGAAGTCCAGTGGATGTGAGCAAAATTCCCCTGCCCCGCTTCAAACTGGTAAGGAGAGAGAGATGGGCATGTGACTGTGCATCCTTTGCCTGTTTCCAAGGCTCTGGGTAGAGGGGAACATAGCACTTATGAGGGCATCCCCTGGCTGATCTTGTGCCCCTTGGTTTTGGTCGTGACTTAACAGTTCTCACCCTCTGGTTAAAACTACTTAATGAGGATGTCTGTGATCAGATGCGAGATTAACAGAGGGTGTATGCACCCTCGTGTTTTGGGAAGCAGGTGGGCTCTTGCGTGTATGGCTCTGCGTTTGGGGGAGCAGTAGGGGAGATCGTCCCAGTTCCTGTAATCATTGGCCTACTTCCCCTGTGTTGTAGAAATGTGTCTTCTGTAAGAAACGGAGGAAAAGAACTGCAGGCTGCTGTGTGCAGTGTTCTCATGGCCGTTGCCCAACCGCCTTCCATGTGAGCTGCGCTCAGGCTGCAGGCGTGATGATGCAGCCAGACGACTGGCCTTTTGTTGTCTTCATCACCTGCTTCCGGCACAAGATCCCTAATTTGGAGGTGAGGGGGCTGCCTTTCTGGAATCCGACTGACCGTTTTTCCTGAGTCATTTTCTCTGCAGGCTGTTCATTTGTTGTGTCAGCAAGTTATTTCCTCAAGCACTGTGCTTCTCAGAGATGCTAATGAGTGTGGGATTAGGAGGTGGCCCCTGTTCATCTCTGCTTCCTGCCCTGTATTTCGTAATCCTGGGGTATCAACTGCCTTGTGGTTGATTCCTTGTTTGCCTCTCATCCTGGATAAACTCCTTGAGGGTCCGTGTCTTGTTAATCTGGGTGTCAGGGACATTGCAGAAGCTCTGTAAATATCAGGAACTAAGGGGAAGAGTAAATGGCAAGCCACTCCAGTACTCTTGCCTGGAAAATCCCATGGATGGAAGAGCCTGGTAGGCTGCACGTGGGGTTGCTAAGGGTCGGACACGACTGAGCGACTTCACTTTCACTTTTCACTTTCACACATGGGAGAAGGAAATGGCAGCCCACTCCAGTGTTCTTGCCTGGAGAATCCCAGGGACGGGAGAGCCTGGTGGGTTTCCGTCTATGGGGTCACACAAAGTCGGACACGACTGAAGTGACTTAGCAGCAGCAGCAGCAGTACACCTTGAGCGCTACATGGCACTGGTTTTCTCTAAATGGTGAAGCTTAGTGAAAGCTACATGAAAAGGTTTGGATTGAAGGTGGCATTGTTGTGGGCCTTAAATAATAAAGGGGAATTGTGAGCAGGTTGTGGCTCAAGTCTTCAGAAACAGAATGAGCGAGCCTCAGGAGGAGGAACGCGTAAGACTGGTTCTGGGAACCTGGCGGGGGATGGTATAGGAAAGGCCGGCAGGGCCAGAGGAGGAAGGCCCTGGGCTGCCACGCTCAGTTAGGAGTCTGACCTTTCTTCCATTAGGAGAGGGGGACTTGTCCAGTATTATGACTTCAAGCTATATTTTTTAAAACCGTTCTGGTTTGAAGAAAGGATTGAAGAAATAAGAATTCGAGGCCAGGAGACCAGTTAGCCTAGATGAGAAGTTGAGGTCTGAATTGGGAACACAGAGGCAGAGCTTTAGGATCACAGCCAGCGCTGGATCCCACAGTGGGTGGAATTGATGGGGTCTGTTGACTGCCATGGGGAGAGGAAGGGGGAGGTGAGCACGTGTGGATTCAAGATGACTCGGGCTACTTCCTTAAAGATGGAAGGGATGCTCATATGGTGTTAACTGCGTTCAGGAGCTGAGATGGGCCAGGGTTGTTTTGTAGGGGGAAGCGGAGGAGATAGAAAATGAGGGGACCTGTAGACTTTGATATTGCTGGAACATTCTGGCTGAGGTACCAGGAGGCAGTTGGATTCACTGGATGAAAATTTGGATGTTATCAGCATTTAACAGGATAGTTAAAGCTAATTCCTATTAGAAACTGGGCTCTGGAGATCCCTAATAGAAGGAGCAGATGGGAGAGCAGGAAGCAGGGGAAGCAGCTGAGAAGCAGAGAGAGGCATGGAGAGAAGCAGAGCAGCAGGGGGCTCGGGTCGTCACGCTGTCGGGGTGGCGGTGCTGTGTGCACCTCACCTGGGGCTCCAGGGGCAGTCAGGTCAGGAGCCAGAGTGCCTTCCGTGAGCTGCAGTCTAGTGGCGGGGACGCCCATGAAGACTTGTCAGCAGTGTGGTAAAGAACAGTCATAAAAGGAAGGGCACAATAAGCGCCAGCCCAGAGGACAAACTGCCCTCTTGCCATTTGGCTCTTGGAAAAGGCCTTGGCTGACTGGCTCTTTCTTCCTCTCCTTTAGTTACTTACTTATTTGGCTGCCTTGGGTCTTAGTTGCGGGACATGATTTTCATTGTTCGTTGCAGCCCAGACTCAGTAGTTACGGCTCGCAGGCTTAGTTGCTCTGTGGCATGTGAGATCTTAGTTTCCTTGACCAGGGATCGAACCCGCATCCCTGCACTGCATGGCAGATTCTTTAACCACTGCACCACCAGGGAAGTCCCTGGATCCTTTGTTTTTGTAAAGATACTCTATTGAGCACAAGAGGTGGTTGGGGCTGTGTTGGGAGCTTAGGAAGAGGGAAAAATAATCAACAGGAGAATGAGGAATAAAAGCCTGAGGTACATTTTGGTAAGGGGGTAGGAGTTTTGTGTTGGAACAGGATAGTGATGTGGCGGGGATCATTACCCCCCGCCCATCAACATACCGTCACATTGGCAGCTGTAAATGGCTGGTGCTATAAGGAATGGTGGGTGCTGTTGAGTATTTCTTTTACTAATTCATTCTTCACCCACGTACTGGGCACGTCTGGCACAGTTATTTGTGTTTTGTTTTGTTTTAACTTTTATTTATTTTGGTCGGGCAGCTTGTGGGATCTTAGTTCCCTGACCGGGGATTGAACCTAGGGAGCCCTAACCACTGGACAGAGGGGAATTCCCCAGGCACAGTTTTTGGTGCTGGAAACATACTAGTGAATGAGATAACAGTGCCTGCCCTTCTGCTGCATTTCCTGTGGTTGAAAGATGTGTGGAAACAAGGAAACATACAGTGTTAACAGATGCAGCATAAGGGTGAAGCTGGATACAGTAATGGAAGAGGGGGTAGTAAGGAGTGTTGTCCCTGAGTTGACTCTTGGATGTGAGGGAGCCAGTGTGCAGAGAACTGGAGAAGAACGTTTCAGGTAGAGGGAACAGAGGTGCAGAGACCTTGAGGTGGGAACACGCTTGGCACGAGTGCTCAGAGGACAGCAGGGAGGCCAGCATGGCTGGAGCACAGAGCTTGGGCTGCTGAGGGAGGGGCGGTTGGACATGAGGCTACCAGATACTCTGTGATCTCATTTGCATCAGGGGCAAGTTCAGAATGGGAAGAAGGGTGATATGAGGGCCCCAGAGATGGCAGAGTCCTTGTAATGAGGAGCTGTGTGTCATATACAGCTGAGGACATCCAGGGAACCTCAGTCTTTGTGGTCTGACCCTGAGGGTAGAGCTGGTGGGAAAGTCTGTGTGGAGTATTGTGTGGGGGCCCCGAGCTTGCTGCCTGTCTACTCTGATGTGTGTCTGAACTATGTAAATTAGTAGGTGCTGTCTGGCCAATTCCTCACAATAGGGAAGTCACGAGAGTCTGTTTGGGGAGTTTGGGGTGAGACAGTATGGTTGGTTGGTATAAGGATCAGTTGTGTACTGTGAATGAGGGAGGAGCTACATTCTGGGGGAACCGTGACACTAGGTTTTCCCATGTCCTGGCTGGGGTGTGGATATCTGGAAAGACCTATGCTGTTTTACCTTTCCATTCTCATGCTTCTCTTTCCCTAGTGAAGGGGAGCCAGCTCACCTTGGTCCCCATTTGCTAGGCCTGTCAGCTCAACATGGGCATAACCCAAGCCTCTGTTTTTTCCAGCGTGCCAAGGGGGCCTTGCAGAGCATAACTGCAGGCCAGAAGGTCATTTGCAAGCACAAGAACGGGCGCTTCTACCAGTGTGAGGTGGTAAGGCTCACCACTGAGACCTTCTATGAAGTCAACTTTGATGATGGCTCCTTCAGCGACAATCTCTATCCTGAGGACATAGTGGTAATGTCTGCCTGGAGCTTCTTGGGCATTTTGGGATGGTGGTACTTCTAGGTCTGACTGACCGTGGGCCCACCTGCCTTTTCTGGCCAGGCCCATGGTTCCATCATTTGGCCCCCAAACAGAAAGAAGTGTTCGTACTGGTCTTTCTATACAAAGAAAATTGTATGCCACTAGGGTACCCTGGTTTCTCTAGAAGCTTGTAGGAAGCAGTGTTTTCTGCAGTAATTTGAAACATGCCTGTATTTTAGTCCAAACTACCCTTAACTCATTGGAAAAGACCTGATGCTGGAAAAGATTGAAGGCAAAAGAAGGGGGCGGCAGAGGATGAGATGGTTGGATGGCATCACCAACTCAATGGACATGAGTTTGAGCAAACTCTGGGAGATAGTCAGAGGAGTCTGGTGGGCCACAGTCCATGGTGTCGCAAAGAGTCAGACACAGCTCAGTGACTGAGCAACAAGAGCAGCAACCTGTGAAGGTGTTCTGGTGCATCGGATGAAGAGCCCACGCTTTGGAATCAGATCAGTGTGCCAGTACCTGCTCAGCAGCTGTGTGATTTCGGGAGCAGTATCCAGTAGCCTCTTTTCTACCGTGCTCTCTTGGTAGATGTGTGGAGTGTGCTTTTGGTTCTGTGCAGTTGAAGGCTGTGGAGGCTGAATAGAAGCTGCTTGGAGATAACCCTGGCCCGACTGTGTTACCAACTGCCTGGACTTAGTCCTGGGTTTCCTGGCTCAGGACTCAGCGCTCAGTTCAGGTTTCCCCTCTCGTTTGTCTCTCTGTCCCCAGTCCCCCACCCAACCCCCAACCTTTTCAGGTTAGACGGAGCGCTAGCATAGTGGGATGAAGCCACTTCTTCCTTCAATGCATCCACACACGTTGGCAACTTAGCTGCTAAAAGTCCATTCATTAGTTGTAAGGCAGAATTCTATGTATTAACAGTAAAGATGGTGTCAGGTGTGTTTGTGGCAGTAAACTAGCTATGCTTTGTGATGCTCTTCCAGTTTGGCAGGCACTGGGTAGGTTCTTGACTCGGGTCTGTGTCAGACTCGGGTAATACCAACTCAGAATCAGGAGGTATCTGTAACTTAAAGAACTCTCAGGACTCTTAGATGTTCCTGAGGACCCTAAAGAGCTCTCTGTGGATTATGTCTGTTAACCCTCGCCTGCCTGCGTTATCAATAGGGCTCATTATTTGCTCATGATTTTCTATTTGTTCATTATTAGTAGAAATTAAAACTGAGGTTGACTTGAAATAGTCCATTGTTTTTAACAACTTGAAGTAAAACAAAAAGTATTAGAGGAGTGCCACTTTTCTATAATTTTGCAAACTCCTTTAATGTCACAGCTTCAGTTTGTTGGACTATATTGTTTTGGTTAAAGCGTATGAAGAAAACTTGGTCTCACATAGATAAGCAGTTGAAAAAGTGAGTATTTAAATAGCCTTCCAGATGATTGTGTTCATTCTGCTTTGATACTACACCAAACCTCAGTGAATAGTAGTTCCTTAACAGTTAGCTGCAGTGTGGACTCTGAAGGCAGCTTGGTGAACATACTCTCTTAAATTCTGTTTGTCTGTCTTACACTGAGAATGGATCTTTCACCCATGTGTGATTTTGAACCCTCATCCATGTTGGAATAATGGGCTATGCAGATCTTTCAGGTATTGTTAAATTTTATTACCAAAAAACCACTTTAATTTGTAGCACGAATCTCAGAAAAGTCTTTAAATTTTAGGGAGCGTCAAGCTCATGGTGTTGATACGACTCTTCTGAAATTATAGCTTGTGGTTGAAAACTTAGGTTTTATTACTGGCAGTACTGTCAGTCCGTTTTCCTCGAAGTGAAAGGCTCACTTCATTCATTTTCATGATGTCTGCCAGTACCCAAGTCTGAATAACCTGTTTGTCATTTTTTTTTTTTTTTAATAAAACTGGTGTTTCATGAAAAAAGCAGTCACTTCTCACAACTCAGTTACCCTGTGCTTTTCCTCAGGACAGCCATTATGCTTCAGCATGCGACAGAAAATGTCTGAGTACTGTGGTTTAACAAAATGATTTTTTCTGCTTTATCAAAGGGACATTGTTACGTGGTTACAGGTTTTTCTCTGTTGTTCCTAAATCATGAGTCCACAGTGGCTAAGAATGTAGTAACAAGTAGCAGACCTCAGGGCTGTTGCCTCAATCTGTGCTGTGGGCCAGTAATTGCACACTTTCTAGGTGTTACACCATCACGGCAGATGTCAGCACAGTGAAAGAGACTGTTTTAATATTATTGTGAAAATTATCATGCCCTTGCTTGCTCCCTGCTGGTGGCTCAGGAATCTCCCTGAAACATGCAGACCCTACTTTGAGAACTGCTATTATCGGAGGAAAAACTGAATATCCGAGAACTCAAGTGATTTATCAAAGATCAGATATTTGACTGGTTAAAACTTCCACCTCAGATTCTTTTGTGGGGCAGTGCTTTCTATTTAATTGTTGAATTCATAACACAATATAGTTATTGAGTAACTAGTCAGTAATGAGTTGCCAATACAGTATACTGCTGCTGCTGCTAAGTCACTTCAGTCGTGTCCGACTCTGTGTGACCCCACAGACGGAAGCCCACCAGGCTCCCCCGTCCCTGGGATTCTCCAGGCAAGAACACTGGAGTGGGTTGCCATTTCCTTCTCCAATGTGTGAAAGTGAAAAGTATAAAGCCATTTCTATTCAATAAATGAACTGGCATGTAGAACCTTCCTCTTGTCATGAGTGGAAATTGGAAAGAGCAGTTGGAATTTTAGATATTTGGCATTTTAGACTCTGTCCCATTCCTGCTCCAAGGTGTATTTTTTGGGCCATGTCCCCAAGCACCTTCTTCCATTTCTACCCGTCAGACCTTTGATTCAGCTGCCATGAGCATGCTCACACACTGGCCAAATTATATAACAAGCCCTCTACTGGGAATGCAGCGAGGGTTCCACTCAGCCTTAGGGTGCCCCCTTCTGCAAGGAGTCAAAGTGCTAAAGTTTTTTGCCAAGTCCCGTGGTAGGTGGTCTTTTATTACTTTCCTGTTAAGGACCCCTCTCTTAAAATAGTTGAGTACAGTTTGACTATTTCTTCCTGGCAGAACCCTGTCCCCTGTCCCTTAGACAGTTGAAGGAACATGAGAAAGGTTCTTGATGATGGTAGTTGTCTTCTACATTTATTAAGGTTATTATAGCTGCTTTTTCTGTCACCTGGAACAGCAGCAGCCAGCAGGGATAGCAGGTAGACTCGGACTTCAGCAGGTCTCTCAAATGGACCTCCCTTCCACCCTTCTTCCTTACTGTTCCCTCAGAGTCAGGACTGTCTCCAGCTGGGTCCTCCTGCTGAAGGGGAAGTAGTCCAGGTGAGATGGACAGACGGCCAAGTCTATGGAGCCAAGTTTGTGGCCTCCCACCCCATCCAGATGTACCAGGTAACCAAAGGCTTTGCTGGGGATGGGGGGAGGCTGGTGCTTGGTTAGTTCAGTGTTTCTTCTTGAGCCAGGTGTGGGGCAAGTCTTTGCTCTTGGGAGATAACTTAAGGTATCAGTCACAACCCTTTTCAGAGCTGGGGCTGCCCTGTGTCCAGTCTGCCAGGTATGGCTTCAGCCATGGCCGGCCTCACTTCAGTGTTCTAAACCCTTCCTGTGTCGGCAGGAAATGGCCACTGTGCATGGTGGACCAGGGAGCGACAGGATATCTTAGCTTAAGGCCTTTGTTTCCTTGGTAGGTGGAGTTTGAGGATGGCTCACAGCTTGTGGTTAAGAGAGATGACGTGTACACGCTGGATGAAGAGCTTCCCAAGAGAGTCAAGTCTAGACTGGTGAGTGTGTTTTCTGTGTGCCCTTGGTTCCCCTCTGGGAGGGAGGGGACAAAGCAAGGACATGACCCTTTGTTTTTTCTTCGGGAGGTGGGGGCATTGGCCACAAAGTGCTCATTTATTTGGCTTGCCTATTCTTCTATAGTCAGTAGCCTCAGACATGCGCTTCAATGAGATTTTCACGGAGAAAGAGGTTAAGCAGGAGAAGAAACGGCAACGAGTCATCAACTCAAGGTACCGGGAAGATTACATTGAGCCTGCACTATACCGGGCCATCATGGAGTAGGTGCTTCCAGCAGCTGAGAGAGTCCCAGTCAACAAGGTGAAAGCACTCTGGGGTTCCACAGCACAGAAGACACTTGGAACTCTGAAGTCTGTAAAGTGAATTGTAAAATGAAAAGGAATGAACTAACCAATCCCATCATCTTCTCACCCTGCCCTCATTGCATTCCGCTGTAGTGCAAGGACGAGCCCTTCTTGGACACGCGGCAGCAGATGATGAGCTCCCAGCTGATGGGCTCAGCACTGGAATGCTATGGCTGCACTGGCTCCAGTCTGCAATGGGTTGACTGTGCTGGCTGGGCTGGTTACCCTGTTCCTGGCCTCGGACTTAGCTTCCTAACGATCACCTGCACCAGCTAGGCAGAGGTGCTGGTGCTTGCCCCCCTAACCCCTTTTGTATTTATGTGTGTGGGTGTGGGTGTGGGGTGTGTGTGTGTCAGTATGTATGTTTGGTCTGGACCAGCTTCTGCCAGCCCCTGGCCTTTACTTTCTTCTTTGCCTATCCAGGGCAACAAAAATGTGAAATTCTGCCCTCAGCTGAGCTGAGTAAGGGCCCCTGGGGGTTGGCTGGAGATGGCTGTGGCCTCTGTCTGTCCCTAGAACTGCCTCAAGGGAGTGGTGGCAAAGCTGCAGTGATGAGATGGAGATGCTGAGGAGTTAAGCCAGCTGTTTGCCCTCTCTTGAAGAAGATAGGGTAACATGGGTGTGTGTGCCCATATCACTTGAGCACAGAGCGCCTGTGGACAGTATTAGAGGGTGTGGGTGGGGAATAATCTGAAGGGAGATCTAATGATGGAAGCAGGCAGAGCCTGGCAAGTGATTCTGTCAACGGAAAATTGCAATCATGCAGGGGCTGGGAGGGTTAAGATGAACTGGGGCCACTGGAGGCCAGGGGCAGGTTTCGATACGCCCCTTGTTCTAGGGGTGGGAGGGAGCTGATTTTGGGGTGGGGGCGGGACTGGAGGGCAACACTGAAGGGGTTAAACAGGTTTTTGCTCCTCATGAATTTGTTTGCCTGGGCCCAGGATTGGAGGGCTTCACACTTATACCCTGTGTATACAAGAATCAGATTTATAATACTCCCCGTTTTTTTGTTACGTATGAACGCTATAAACCAAATTATTTTGAAAACTGGTGCATCACCTTGTCCTTAGCAATAAAATGTGTTGAGCAGAGGATTGGCTGTGTCTGCCCCAAGGAGCCGGATGGCTCAGGGTCAGGCCAGGAGTGTACCTAGAGTCCACAGACTCTGGAGCAGGGCCATGCATTTTAAGAAGGCTCTTTAAGGCCCTCTTAAAGAGGTGAACTCTTTGTCAAGTTCTGGTCCTTTGGCTCTGTGTGATGGGGACCTGGGGAAAAGATGCCCTTTGGCCGAGAGCACGTCCTTTTGCTGCTCCTGCGTTAGACATGGGATGGAAAAGCTAACAGAGGGAGAACCAGACCACTTCCATAACCTGTAGAAAGAACTGAGTTTGATCTCATCTCAACCCCACTTATTAACTTCACTGAGCAGGTGTAAGTTTATACCAGTGTCTGTTCCATAAAAACTGTACAATCAGCTTGAAAGAAGGCAGGACATTTTAGGTACTTGAAGAGCAAGAGATTGCCCCTTGTCCCCCTTCCTTTGGGTCCTGAAACCTTTCTGATCTGCCTGTAGTTGGTGAGACACTTCCTTGAGGATGACCCAGTCCCTTTGACCAGTAGTGTTCCTAAGGTCCAGGTGGACAAGGATAGAGCAGCAGCAGAGCAGGGAGGGACTGGTGAATTGGGCACAGCAGAGCTGTTCCAGCTGGTCTAGTTCTTGGCTTTGGCCAGGTGTGGGAGAGTCTTGGGTCAGCTCAGCAACTCAATGCTGCTTTGTGTCCTGGGGCTTGGGAGGTGGCTGGCACCTCTGGTGTCTGTGGGGAAAGGAGCAGCAGGTTTCCAAGATACTTTTCTGTACTGCCAGTCTCCTGAGGCCAAGAAAAGGGAGGCTGACTCTTTTGTCCAGCACCCAAGGATTCCCAGGGGAGAGTGGACAGAGCCAGGCCTTAATGGTTTGGCAAACCCTGGGAACACACATCTTTGGAGGGAAGGAACCTTCCCCCAGACTTGTCAGGGTCTGGGACCTCCCTCCCTCTTGCTGACCTACCATCCCCAGAGGTGCTGCAGGACAGGCAGGGAAGTCCCTGGTGTAACCCTAGCAGTTCTTTCTTAACAGCTGATTATTTTTCTAGAAACTTTTGTTTTGGTCGAATGTAATAATCCTCTGGGAAACTTAGTTTAAAAAGGTGATGAAACTCAAGTCCCACAACAGGCCCTTGTGCCTGCAGTCAGGCCCAGGCCTCAACCAACTCATCGGACTCCCCTCAGAAGCCTTTTTGTCAGGACAAACTGCCCACCTTTGGTGACAAACTGCCCACCTTTGGTGAGGTAAAGTCTTAGGGTTGGCACCTAAGATCGCAACCGGACAGTTCTTCCTCTCGCGTAAATTCCCGCGAGGGGTAATGTGTTTTAAATTGTGCCCCAGTAGGGTAGGAGAAAGCTGGGATCTCCGGAGGTGCAAGCGTAGACGAAATGGGGCGGATACGTCCTGGAATAAAAACTGTAAAGGCTATTAAAGTGAGGCTGTAAAGTAGTAAGAAGGGCAGCTAGCGACCCCTGTACCCCTTCACAGTATTGGGCAGGGTTGCCCAACCTGTGGAGGTCCTCATCCTGGGTCTGGGGAGGATGCCTGCGTCCCTCGGCGTGGAGTGACCGTGGACCCCTGTTCCCCCTCACGACCGAGAACAGGCTCGAGGGATTATCTCGGCGGGCCGTGAGCCCTGTGGCCGTCAGAAACCCACATCCCGAACGCTCACCCTCCAGGGTGTGAGGCTGCGGGTGGAGGATTCCTGCAGGCGGCGGACGGGCTCCGGGGAACCGGGAGCGGGCGTCGGCGCGGAAGCAGCGGGGCCGGGCGTCGCTCCAGCAGGCCTGGCGGGTAGGACCGACTCCCCGCCCCGCCAGCAGCCCGGGTCCGCGCCGGGCGGGGCGGAGCGGAGAGCGGGGCGCGGGATGGGCGGGTTGCAGAACTCGGGGCTCCGGCGATAGCGGGCCCCTCTGGGGCGCGCCCGCCCACTGCTCTCAGCGCAGCCCCGCATTGGTCAGCTCGGTGCCCCGCCCGTCTCCCGCGCGCCGATTGGCCGCGGATGCCCGACCCCCGACGAGGGCGCTGAGGCGGAGAGCCGGATTGGTGGTCCCGCCGTCCCGGGGTCGCGGCCGCGCGCTCCGCCCGCGGCTGCGTCCCCACTATGGCGGCGCCCAGGCGGCCCGCCGCGTCGTGGGCGCCCGCCCGGGTCCCCCGCGGCTGCCGCCCCCGCCTAAGCCGTCGCCCCCACCTTCGCGCCCGCGTCGTCCCGGGCGCCGCCTCCCCCCTGCCTCCCTTCCCGCTGCGGTAAGGACCGGTCCTGCGCGCGTCGGGGCGGGGAGTCTCCGGAGTAACGGTCGCCGCCACCCTTTCCCTCCCCTCCCCCGCTTCCCGCGGTTCCGGGTCGCCGGGGCGCAGAGCCCGAGCGCGCTGGTGTTGGGGGAGGAAGGGTCGCGCGCGGCCCAGCGGTCTCCAGATAATGAAGTCCGGCTCAAACTAGGGGCTCGGGGCGGGAGTTCGGTCCCACGGAGACCTCGCCTCGGTAGGGGCTGCCAGGCCTCGGGGAAGAGGACGGCTGGACTCGGGCCGAGCGGTCTAGGTCACCTGCGCGCGAGACCCCGCAGCGCTGCGCACCTTGGTGCAGAGATGCAGAGCAGGGACATGGTCAGGCGGGCCTTCGCTGTGGGAAGAGCGAGGAAAAGTGGAAAGCCTGAGTGGGATCAGCAGCGTTCGGGTAGCGGTTGTCATTGCTTATTGCTCTGCTGCTGCTGCTAAGTCGCTTCAGTCGTGTCCGACTCTGTGCGACCCCATAGACGGCAGCCCACCAGGCTCCCGCGTCCCTGGGATTCTCCAGGCAAGAACACTGGAGTGCTCTACTAGCTGCCAAATGTTCCGGGAACCCGGGTCAACTTGACTGACAAAGTACGCCTCTTGCTTCGTTTCACCTGGCACTTCTCGCCATTGTTTACTCTCTGATTTTGTTTGCAGGAGGAAATATCTTAATGAGAGCAGGTTTGATTAGGATAGTGTCCCACGAGTATTTTTTAATTCCTTTTTGTAAGCGTGCTCGTTTTATAATTCCTTAAGGACTTCGCTTATGTTTTTTCCCGCACAGAGGAGGCAGGAGAGAAACTGAACTGAATCATTGTAATTAATTGAGAGAGGAACCAATGAATGCAGCTGCTATTTTGTAACAAACAAGCCACTTAGAAACTTTTCTGTCGATACACTTTGAATGGTCTGTACTATAGCTAGTTGAACAGGAAGGTAGGTAAAAAAGCACTTACTGGGTTCCTGAAAGTAAATAAACCTCAGGGAAAATTAGGTTATTTCCAAGTCTGAATTACCTTGGAGTGCTTATCACTGAAGTGTTAGGAATATCTTCATGTCAAAAAGATTCAAAGGAAGCTGGCACAAAAATTTATGATCGAAATGGTGTATTCAGACAATCTCTTAAGGCAATAGCAGTTCCTAAGAGTAAAGATTCTTAAGCATATTTTGAAACATTAAGTGATGAAATCTCCCTGTTTCACATGTCTAATCATGATTTAATAAAAGTAAATTATTAATGAAAAAGATGTGCATATTCTTAGAGACTAATTTACTTTGGATTATCAATAAGGTATCTATTGTGTACATGTTATGTGCAAGGCACTGTAACTGTGGGGACCTCACAACATGTATGAGACTTGCTCTGATGAGATGGTTTGGGAATAAAGGGCACACAGGAAAACGATCAGTAATAATATGGTCTTTAGAATTCCAGGACAGCAGGTACTATGAAAATTCTGGAAAAGGAGAAATCCGTATGTTTGAGGAAGGTTTTACATGAGAACTGAGGTTTGAGTTGAGCCGTGAACTCAACTAGGTATACATGAGTGATGATGAGAAAGGAGAATTGAGGAAATGAGAAAGTGAGGGTGGGAAAGGTGGCAGAGGAGAACCCAAAACACTCGGGGGTGGTGCCAGGAGGTTCTAATTGGGAAAAGTGGGAGATAAGGTTGAGGGTATCAAACCAGGGAGTACTTTTGTCCTGGGTGAAGCACGGGGTAAACAAGAAGTAGTTCTTCAGATGAACCTGGAGCTTGCTGTTAGAAAGACAGATGGCAGCACTTTATTTGCCCTTGTCACTTTTCTGAGTAACCTCAGCTATTTAGAATAATGGTCCTCTCAGCTACCTAGGATTTGCACCTCAGGATTGATTCTTGTCTTCATTTTATTTCCCCCATATGTTAAGTTGGTTGCCAGTTTTTATTGCTACAGCCTCCATACTGTTTCTAGTATTTGCTTCTTTTGGTTCCTACCATCATTATACTGGTTTGGGGCCATTGATACCTTTCCCTCTTATTACTGCTGCTGCTGCTAAGTCACTTCAGTCGTGTCCAACTCTGTGTGACCCCATAGATGGAAGCCCACCAGGCTCCCCCGTCCCTGGGATTCTCCAGGCAAGAACACTGGAGTGGGTTGCCATTTCCTTCTCCACTTATTACTGCAGAAACCCTCTAACTTCCCCCTTGCCTCCTTTCATCTCTCCTGTGTACTGTCATCATTTCTAGGTAATTCATTTCCCCAGCCTAGACTTTTTATTTTCCCCCATCTTTATCAAGATTTAATTGACACATATAACACTGTAATTTCAAAACACAGCATTTTTATTTGATACAGATATGTATTGTAAAATTATTACAATAAAATTAACATATAATTACCTTTTTTGTGGTAAGATCATTGGAATTATACCTTCTTATACATTTTCTTTCTTATCTATTTTCTTTCTTTTTTAGAGTATAATTACCTTACAATGTTGTGTTAGTTTTTGCTATATAGCAAAGTGAATCGCTATATGAACACATATATCCCCTCCTCCTTGAACCTTTCTTCTACCCACCCCCAGCCTAGGCTTTTAATGGCTTCCTACCTTCTGTTGAATTAAGCACAGCCCAGCCTGGTCTGGGCAGTATGGGTAAACTCACTTCTTGCTATTCCCTTTGATTTTACAATATTTTCCAAGTCTGGAACTGTTTGCTCTTTGTTGTCTGTGCTCACTGTCTTTGCTCTTGTTGCTTTTTCTGTCTAAATGACTCCTTGGAACCTCTAATTGTTGGTTCTTACCCATTTGTCAGGGCTATTTGATGGGAACTCTCTTTGTGAAACTCTTCTGAACTTTTCTCCCCAACGGCATAGAACTCAGTTCAGTTCAGTTGCTCAGTCGTGTTTGACTGTTTGTGACCCCATGGACTGCAGCATGCCAGGCCCCCCTGTCCATCACCAACTCCCAGAGTTTACTCAAACTCATGTCCATTGAGTCAGTGATGCCATCCAACCATCTCATCCTCTGTCATCCCCTTCTCCTCCCACCTTTAATCTTTCCCAGCATCAGGGTCTTTACAAATGAGTCAGTTCTTCGCATCAGGTGACCAAAGTATTGGAGTTTCAGCTTCAACATCTGTGCTTTCTATGAATATTCAGGACTGATTTCCTTTATAATGGACTGGTTGGATCTCCTTGCTGTCCAAGGGACTCTCAAGAGTCTTCTCCAACACCACAGTTCAAAAACATTAATTCTGCGGTGCTTAGCTTACTTTATAGTCCCAACTCTCACACCCATACATGACTACTGGATAGCCTTGACTAGATGGACCTTTGTTGGCAAAGTAATGTCTCTGCTTTTTAATATGCTGTCTAGGTTGGTCATAACTTCTTTTCCAAGGAGTAAGCCTCTTTTAATTTCATGGCTGGCAAACCACTTCAGTATTCTTGCCTTGAGAACCCCATGAACAGTATGAAAAGGCATGGGACTAGTTCCCCCTTTAAACAGTTATAACACTAGAATCTGCCTTTTTGCCCCAATTGCCAACATAAGACTGAAACTTTTTCAAGACATGAATTATCTTCATCTTCTAGCACAGTGTTTTGTACATAGTAGGTACTTGGTAAATATATTTTAAATTGAACATAGCTTTGAACCAAGATAGATGCAAAGAAAATTCTTTATGCAAGCAAAATGTTTATCATAAAATCTGTAAATAAAACTACTTATGTGAGAGAATTCCTTACTGGGAAAGCTGGTGTATTGGTCTGGATAGCTTGGATTAGGCTTCATTAACAAAAACCCTTAAGACTTCAATGGCTTAACAGAAGGAAAGTTGACTTCTCATTCATGCCACATGTCCAGCAGGACTGCATGGGTGACTCTGCTCCTCTCAGTTACTCAGGGATCCATGCTGGTGGAAACTCATCTTAATATGGTTTTCCATGACCATTTTGATCGAGTGGAAGATGGTGATCAAGGGACACTGGATTTTAAAATATCTGACCTGAAGTGGCACATGTCACTTTCATTTCCATATCATTGGCTAAAGCAAATCACATGGTCATGCCTAATTTTAAAGAATGGCAGGGAATTGCAGTCTGAAGCATGTGCCTGGGAAGCAAAGAGCCCGAAGTGATTGCTGGACAGCACTAATGACTGCTACATCTTCCATCTGTGAGCATCACGGCCCAGCCTGTGGAAGATTAGAGGTAGCGAAATAAGATGCGCTACTAGAGAGAAACATACTGACAGTAGCAAGAAATAATAGCTCTAACGAGGCATGGAATGAGAGTGGACAGGGAAGTCAGAGCTCCATTACAAGGACTGTAACACTTATAATGTAATAGGCCAAGGCTGTTGATATGAGGGTAAGTGAAAGTTGTTCAGGCGTGTCTGACTCTTTGCGACCCCATGGACTGTAGCCTGCTAGGCTCCTCTGTCCATGGAATTCTCCAGGCCAGAATACTGGAGTGGATAGCCATTCCCTTCTCCAGGGGATCTTTCCAACCCAGGGATCGAACCCAGGTCTCCCACATTGCAGGTGTATTCTTTACTGTCTGAGACGGTAGTCTGATTTTCCGGTTACTCCTTAGGGCATTACTATTTTATGGCACCCTCAGAGATGAATTCAGGAATGGTCCTGAGGCATCCATAAAGAGTTAAGTTTTATTCAAGATACACAATTTAAGAAACCAGAAAGTGTATAATAAGGTACATTTTTACTTGAATGGTAAAAAGATCCTAGTTCAACCTTACTGGTTTAATTGGGTTTAACTAAGGCTATCAAACTTTGTTATTTGGGGAGGAGATTTCACTTTTGGGCTTCCCTGGTGGCTCAGATGGTAAAGAATCTGCCAAAGAAGGGAATGGCAACCAACTCCAGTGTTCTTGCCTGGAGAATTCCAAAAGTGAAAACAGGGTTGAAATCTTGCTTCTGCCGTTGATTGTCTAACGTTGGGCCAGTGTCTTGATTCTGGAATCCGAGTTTCCTCATCAGTGAAATGCATAGGGTGGTTAAGAGTTCATTTTCTATGAAGTGCTTTATCCAGTACCTCGTTCAGAATAGGCACTCAAGGTCATGATATTCATTGGCAGCAGCCGCAGGATTTGAAGAAACTTTGAGAAATCAGGTAAGGAAATCCCAGGGTTCCCTCAGATTTTCCTACCCTTTTCTACCTCCTTGGCATCCTGCAGCACTCTTTCTTTCTCACCTTATTTTCACACGGATCCAATTTTATTTTTTACTTGGTTGTGTATGTGTCTGTTTCCTCTACTGCACTAGGCCCTCTAGTCATCCCACAGGTAGTTTTGAACATGAGCTCTCTACTAGCCTCGGTGCTCAGTCATGGCATTGCAGATACAAAAGGCATATCCCAGGCCTGAAAGAGCCTGTAGTCTGGTAGGACCAGAAGCCAGTGGACTAGCAGTTAGAATATATTGTAATGTTTTATGTTTGGGGGTCCTGTGGGATCTCCTAAAAGGGAACCTGATGTCACACAGGGAATATAATTAATGATTTTTCCAGAGAAGCTCACACCTACCTAAGTTTCGGATAACTAATTATTAGCTGAGTAGATGTAGGTTTAAAAGACTTTTCAGGTAGGAAACAATGTGTGTAATGACCTAGAAATATAAGAGAATGTGGCTGCATCCTGAAGATGCTTGAATGGCAGGAGAACAGTCTGTTTGGGGAGTGTGTGGAGGCTGTAGAAGTCAGACTGTGAAGGCTTGTGAGTTCACGAGTTTATCCTGACTGAGGAGGAGCCACTGGAGTACTTGAAGGTGGGAGATGACTTTATCAGCTTTGCCTTTTAGGAAGGTCAGTGTGTGTGGAGACACCAGAGGAGTGAATGTCCTGTTTCCCTGCCATGGAAAATTGTGAGTTTTGCAACCGTAGTACTGTATCTGCTACACAGAATCATAAAATACCTCTGGATGAGGAGAGCTTAGAATAAGGTGAGGCTGGAGGGAAGGTTCCCAGTTAGGCTTTTGCAGTAGTAGGAGGGGGTGTGTACGTGTCCTGCCTGGGGCTAGAGTCAGCTGACCAGGGCTTCCATCAAGGCTTCACCAGTGTCTACGATGTGACCTTGGACAGTCTTCAGAACCTCTTGTGTCATCTTGGTTTTTCAAACTGGTAAAATGGGACTAAAAAATCCCTACCTTGCAAGGTTGTTCTGAGTATTTGAGCAAATAGTTGTAAAAAGCCTGCTCCTGTACTGTTAGACACTTAAGGGACTTCTTATAATAAAAATAATAGTTTTAAGATTCTTAATGCTTAGTATATTCTCTGGTTCATGGTAAGTGATTGTTAGCCTAAATTCCCACCACCTGGACATAACCACTGCCAACATTATGTTTTTTTTTAAATACATCTTAAATGATTGAAATGCTGAATTTTGTGGGTTGGGCATGAGGGAATTATCCTAAGATCAGGAAGAGAAGAGTTGATTGATATGAATACCATACCAATTTAAACATTCTTTAAATGCCAACAAATTGTATGTGTTTATTCAGCTGTTCCCAGCCCTCACCCAGAAGTGACACATACATCTGCATACATTCTTGTCACTAATGTTATAATGTGCTCACTGCCTGGGGTGTTAAAACACATGTGCTTCTCCTTCAGCCTGTCATCATCATTGTGATGCTGTCCCCCTGAAATTTTGCTCCTCCTCAGTCTTTTTCTGTATATATTTGTAAAGATGATGCTGCTGCTAAGTCACTTCAGTCGTGTCCGACTCTGTACGACCCCATAGCCGGCAGCCCATCAGGCTCCCCCGTCCCTGGGATTCTCCAGGCAAGAACACTGTAAAGATGATAATAGAGGTTTAATTCCAATTTGTTCTCCTTTCGGCTTCTCCCTGGTTATCCGGGCTGACAGGAGGAGTTCCTCCTTTATGAACTTCCACACAATTTATGTTATTCTAATTAAATATTATCTGTCGCCTTGTCTTACAGAATTCATCTATATGTCAGTAAATTTCTCTTGTGGTTTTCTTTACAAAGTGATAGAAAGAAGGCATGTTTATATGTTTCTGATATGACTTAAAAATCCATGGAAACCTTGTGTTTGAAATATGTTAATAAACAGGATTTCAATATTCTTTTCTTAAATTTTAAGTATATAGCCATGATTTTTCAGAGTCTTTGATCTCAGGACCACTTTATACGTTTGAAAATTATTGAAACCCCAAAGAACTTTTATTTCGTGGGTTTGTCTTTTGATATTTAATGTATTAAAAATTACTGAGATTTTAAGTCACGAGAATGCACTAGCGTGCATCCCATTAGTTGTGAGGACAGTGATATGGTTACATGTCATCATATTTATAGGCTCTGGAAAACTGTGCTGGACCCTTGTGAGAGAATGAGAGTGAACAAGGCAAATAATGTCTGAGAATTTCTGTGAAAATAGTTTCAAACTCATGGATCCACTGAAAAGGCCTTAGAAACTCTCTAGGGTCCTTAGACTACAATTTGAGAACTGCTGACATGGAAACATGAGAGTTTTTATAATGGACATTTCTACATCTTTTTGGCAACACCATAATGTAAGGATGGAAACATTGCCAGATGTCTGTTTTCAAAATGCACTCAACAGTTTCTTAAAGAACAAAACAAGCCCCCCCCCCCCAAAAAAAAACCAAACTAGTTTCCAGCTTTTGTTAAGACATATTCTTCACCTTGAAAGGAGAGATGTGTGTATTTTGAGAAAATCTTCTAGGTGCCATACAATTAACAGACATTTGCCATCCCAGAAAAGTTGAAAAGATTTGTAACACCAATATTTGTAAAAGAAAAATAAATAACTGTCCTTTATGTTCTGGAAATCTTGTGCTTACTTGCTTGGCCAGATGATAAGCAGAGAACTTCTTTGAGGCACAAGAGTTTCATGATTACTAACCATCTCATTGCCAAGTTTAGTTATGGTCCTATTTGTTTAAAATAGGATCCGGTTTTTATGAAATTAACCACATTGGTGCCATTTTGTATTGCATAAACTGCGCCACACCACGAAGCAGGTGGTAAGTGATGGTACCACTGCCTCCCATGCTGTGGAACTTTCACACTTCTTGAGGATTCTTCCTGAACCTCATGTGCCCCAAAATGTCTGACAGAGGGATTGTTTGAGGAGGCCAGTGTCCACTGAAGTTAAATATCAGACAAGTTTATTAACAGGAGTTCTGGTATTTTCTTTTGTGACTGTGAATTATTTTGAGTGCCTTTGAGATCTTCATTCTCTACGACAGCAGATGGTCTGGGCTGTTACAAATGCCTCTTGCCCTTGCTTGGCCTTCTTCAGGCTGTCCTCTGTATTGCCACTCAAATGATCTTTATAAAATATAGATGTGATCTTGTCATTTCTCTTCTTAATGCCTTCACTGGTTCTCTGTTGCCAGTGGGATTAATTTCTACCCCTTTAGCATAGCATCTAAGGCCTCTCTCAGCTTCTTCACTGAAGCCTTTCTGAAACCTCACGGACAGTTATTAATTTCCACCACCTCATAATGTCTGTACCAGTTTAACTGCGTGCATCACACTGTTCTCAAGGGCAGGTGTCACACTGTTCCTTCTGCTGTACTGAGGTGTGTAATAAAGGCTTCTGCTTGGGCTGATAAGATGGCATAGCTTCTGGCATGGTTCTAGCATAGTTATTCTGTAGTATTATATTTCTTTTCTTAAAAAAAGATATGAGCTGATGAACAATGTGGAACTACTACATAGGCCTAAGACACCTAAAGTCTGAGACATAATAGCAACGAAAGGGGACATTTATCTCATATTTTCTAATGATGTATTTTACACCTATAGGAACAGAACAATGTAATGATATCCATTATTTACCAAATAATACCATTATACCAAATAATGCCATTATACCAGATCTTAATATACCATATTGCTTCAGTTTGTTTGTTTTTTTTCAAACAAAACTTGCAGTTCCAATAAAAGCCCTTTATATATTTCCCCCTGGTATCCTCTCTCCTTAACCAGAGAAAGCACTATCTTAAATTTAAAGTTTTAAAATTCACATACATGTTTTTATGCTTTTGTGGTTTTGCTCCATGCTGTGTGTCCATATACCATATGCAACAGGGGTCAGCAAATAGGCCTGCAGGTTTTATTGCAACACAGCCATGCCCATGTTTAAGTACTGTTCTTGACTGCTCTCATGCTGCACTCTTCTGTTTCTGGTTTTCTGGACATCATGCCATCTTATAACCACCTTCAACACCAGTCCCTACCCTTTTGTCTCAACTGGCTCAAAGCACGGTCATCTTTTCAAATATTCCAGTTGAATTTCCTCAAGACTTATCCAAGTCAACTTTTCCAAATAAAAAATTATGTCTAGAAACTTGTCCTCTGAACACCATTAAAACAAATAAGCAAAAACCCAGTTAAACCAAACAGCTCCTCTTCAGAAAGACTGTGTTTTTTTTTTGTAACAACAACAACAACATTCAAAACTGAAAGTTCTGTTTCCTTGGATATTTACCCCTTTTCCTTGGATATTTACCCATTTTCTCAGCTACTTCTCAAGGGAACATCTGACCAGGGACTGAGTATTTTTCAGCTTTACTTTTTTCTCTTCCATTTTAAAACCTTGGTGAAAGTGAAAGTGTTAGTTGATCAGTCATGTCCAACTCTTTGCAACCCCATGGACTGTAGCCCACCAGGCTCCTCTGTCTATGGAATTTTCCACCATTCAGTGGGTAGCCATTCCCTTCTCCAGGGGATATTCCTGACCCAGGGATCAAACCTGTGTTTCCTGCACTGCAGGTGGATTCTTTTACATCAGAGCCACCAAGGAAGCCCTGACACCTTGGTGTTGACATCTAATTTCTATTCAGAAAGTCACTTACTGCACATGTTATGTGAGTCTGGGTCCAATCAAGAGAGAGAATCCATGTACTTTGAGTAGGTAAAGTTTACTGTAAGAATTATTCACTTTAACAGTGAATTAGAGTAACATGAGATTAGCTAGTAAAAGTAAAGAAATAAACACATGGAAAGATGCTCAACATCATCAGTCATTAGGGAAATTCAAATCCAAACCACGCTGAGATGCCACTTGACACCCACTAGGATGGCTGTCAGCAAAGAGACAGATGATAAGGAGTGTTGGCACAGGTGTGGAGAAATCAGAGCTCTCATACACTGGTGGGAATGTAAAATGGTACAGTGGCTTTCAAAAACAGTCTGTCGTTTCTTTAAACAGTTAAACACAGAGTTATCATATAACATGGGTATATTTTACTCCTGCATGTAATGTACCCAAGAAAGATGAGAAGCTATATCCATATGAGAATTTCTACATAAATATGCACTGCAGCATCGCTCAGCCAGAAGGTGGAAACAACCCAAATGCTTGTCATCTGACAAATGGTTAAATAAATGTTGGTATGTCCATATGATAGACTGTTACTTGGCAGTAAAAAGAAGCGAAGTACTGACATGCAAAAACTTTGAAAACATTATGCTAAATAAAAGAAGCCTGTCACAGAGGACCACATATTGTTTTATTCCATTTATATGAAATATCTATAAACATTTGCCAATTCTATAGAATAGAAAATAGTTTAGTGGTTGCCTGGGGCTGGAGGTTTGTAGGGGATGACAGCTAGCGGGTACAGGGTATCAATTGGGGGTAATAGAAATGTTCTAAAATTGATTGTAGTCATGTTTGTACAACT
Organism: Moschus berezovskii; assembly: GCF_049115385.1. Classification (NCBI taxonomy): domain Eukaryota; kingdom Metazoa; phylum Chordata; class Mammalia; order Artiodactyla; family Moschidae; genus Moschus; species Moschus berezovskii. The sequence continues at coordinate 18,365,841 of NC_142463.1, forward strand.
CTGAAAATACTAAAAGGCATTAGAAGGTATACTTTGAATGGTTGAATATATAGTTTGTGAATGATATCTAAACAACTGTCATATGAAGTAAAGAGAACGCTGAAGAATATAATAAACAGGTCTGAGGAGCAGCCACCACCATTGGGCTGAGCTAGCACACCCAGTGCAGGCTGAGAATCAGACTTTGGTGTAGTAGACGCCCCCATGAATCTCTGGATTACAGATGCATGTCTGTGATGCTGCAGAGTGGAGTTTCCTAGAAACCTGCCTCTCAGTGACTGGGGAATGCTGTTTACAGAGAGGTGTCTCACCAGAGGCGCTCTGTTACTTCTCTTACACTGCTCAAGAGAAGTGCTGAGAGAAGCTGTTGGCTGCTCTTGCTCCCTGTTGGCTGCTGTCCACTGGAAAAGTCCTGTATGTTGCAGGAGCCTACCAAGAGGAACACACTGGAACCCAGAAGCCACGGCTTTCCTGCACCCTCCACAAAACTTGACGTCATGTCAGCTGGCAAGAGGAAAATACTTTAAGGGCCCAGATCCGTTTTCACAGAGCAAGCAGAAAGATTGAATTTGGAGCTAAGAGGCAATAAGTCTATAATTTGCACAGTGGGTAATCGGAACCTCAGCATACTCTTAGCATTTTAATTCCCTTTGGAGATGTTCAGGTTTTCCTTGCCACCTTGGCTGCTGTGGCTTGGAGAAGCTAGGACTTATCTTTGTGTCAGCCCAGCTCTCTCTAATTACCCATTTTTGTGTATCTTTTTTGGTTGTTGTTCTATATGCTCGGTTCCCTTTTCAGACACCAGTTATACCTATACTGGATCTCCTGTGGCAGCTATTGTGTTTTTTGGGTTCGTTTTGGTGATATTTAAAAAATTTTTATTTTTCATTTTCTTTTGCTCATTTTTTATCCACCAGGGCCTTCATGACTCTTACTGTGTTTTTAGCAGTTCTTAATTGCTCTCTTTCATTGAGGCTTTTGTGGTGGTGTTATTTTTCTTTCTTCACTTTTGGCACTTGAGTGCTAATTTTATTTAAAAAATGGTGTTTTACTATTTTTTCTGTAAGGCTATCCCTTTAATCTTGGCTCTTAGGTCTTGTTTTATAGAACTGTCTGGGAGTGGGCAGCGCTTGGAGAACTTTTGTTAATTATCTGTAATCTGTAACTGTCCTGTGATATAGTTTATTCTGTTGTGTGGTCTTCATTTACTACACTTCCCCTTGACCCTCCCCCTTCCTTTCTCCCACTCTCATTTAGATTCTGTACTGGTTCTATTTCATTTTTGTTATGTTGCCCCCATATAGCCTCTTCAAATGAAGAGTTACATGATTAAAAGCAGATCGTTTGAATTTGAATCCTCACTCTGCCACTTACTGGCTCTGTGATCTTAGAGCATTTTATCTCTCTGTCCCTCAGTTTGTTCTCTATATAATGAGAATGATAATCTTGTAGGATTGTTAAGATTCAGTGAGTTAAATCATATAAAACTTTTAGAACTCTGGCTAGTCCACAATAGGTACTATATGAATATTGGCAATATTAGTTTGTCCCTTGCATTGACTTGCAATTAGAAAATACACAATTCTGCAATATTCTTCTGTAATGTATTGCACATTAATTAACTACTAAATCTGCTTAGCCATGCATAGTCTGAAAAGGAGGTATGCATTCAGCAAAACCATTTAAAAAACTGATGACTTTTTTAGTAACTTGTTCAGGAAGCTAGGTAATAAATGTGCTTAATCACTCAGTCGTGTCTGACTCTGTGACCCCATGGATTGTAGCCCACCAGGCTCCTCTGTTCATGGGAATTCTTCAGGTATTCTCCAAGAATACTGGAGTGGGTTGCCATCCCCTTCTCCAGAGGATCTTCCCAACCCAGGGATCAAACCCAGGTCTCCTGCATTACAGGTGGATTCTTTACCGTCTGAGTCACCAGGGAAGCCCGGATAATAAATAGTATGTAATAACTTCTAATTAGCTTGCCTCAAAATTATTCACAGGAGATATGTTCAGGAAATACTTTGTAGTTTTTGCTCCATGTAATTTTGTAATAACTGAGTTCATATTCATTATGCCTGATACTCGAAGGTCAGCAAAATTCTAACATTTCAGAGTAAAAATTGTTCCAGGTATAGGTTAGTATCGGGGACCAGCCTCGATATGACCCAGGGTATCCTCGGGATGAACGGCGTCGGCGTTAGAGAGAGAGAGAAAGAGAGAGAGAGAGACAGGGGCTGATGATTCCTTGGTTTACGCTGGAAACCAATAAAACCCCAGCACGGGGCTTGCTCTGTTTACGTAGGCCGCAGGCGCCCTCTCGAATCACTGGAGGCACCCCACCAGTGCACCCCCTCGAGTGGGTCTTAGAAGCCCAGGCAGATAAGTAAACTCAGAGGGCCCAGCGCTCCAAGGATCTCAACCAGAAAAAGGAGAATAGAGAAAAGGATGGAAAAAGAGAAAGAACGACACGGGGAGACCAAGCTTCAGTGAGCAAGGCCCAAAACTTTATTTTCCAGTGCTGCTTTTATACCCTAAGTTATGCACATAAGAAACAAAGAAAGGGAGGTATAGATTCACACCAAAATCACGTGGGGTCAGCAGTCTTGACCCTTATCAGGATCAGGGCTTATTTTTGTATATCTCGTGATAAAAGTTTTTAGGTGGTTTACATCATCTTCTAGCCAGGGGGCCTGCTAACAGTTTATGGCCCTCTCTCCTAACAATAGGTTAGTTAGCAAGTAAAAGACTTTTCTTTTAAGGTGACTTTCCTAAGGTTAGGTGCTAGACACATAACAAAGTTACATTCCTATAAGGCACCGGTGTAGTGAGCTGCAAGAAAGGAACTTATTAACTTAAGATCTGATGTGGTTAAGTCAAAGGATTAATATATTTCCAAGGATACAATAGATAGAGGAAACTGCAGCAAGCATTGATTCAACAATGAAATCTTTTCTAGTACTATTCTACTGATTTCAACTTCTTCAACAGATTCCTGTATTTTAGAATATTAGGCTTTCTGTCCTTGCATGGCTGGGAGGCTATAAACAGTCACACTCATAGTTGTAAGAGCCCGGACAAACTTGTCATGCAAGTTAGAAAGCTATCAGAGGGGCTTGGATTGGAACACTCCTATTAAGCCGAGGAGAACTTTTAAACTACAGCTCTGAATTAATGTTTTCAGAGAAAGGTGGTTGGGGGGAAGCCCCTGTAAGTATTAGAGGACTTGGAAAGAGGCGTAAGATAGTAAAGCAGTCAGACTCCAGTTTTCTTTGGGGTAGATGCTCAGGTAAGTCCAGGGGGTTCCTCGAGCCCTGATTAGCCTTTGCCCGTCAGGCCTCTTCCCCAATTGACCTTTGCCATGGGTAGGATTTCCCTCGCTGGCTCCCGGCAGGTTAGAAAATAACCACATTGTAGGATGTTTTACAAATGACAAGAGTTTGGTGTATTTTGTTTCAGTGAGTTCAAATTTTTATATAATTTTTATGGTTAATTAAAATAACCGAGATTTATGTACCTTTTGTACCTTTTTTTGAGCAGACTACAAGTGACTGAACATTTGGTCAGTGAGCACATAGGTTTTGAATACCTACCAGTAATGCAATGGTGAATAAAATAGACATGTTCATTTTCTGGATTAGCCAGAATATATATTTTAAGCACATTATTCATGATAAGTAAATACTCGTGATTATAAGCTCACTATGTAATGGATAGGGATATATGTGTGCTGTGGGAATTTCTAACAGGGAGACCCAACCTAAAGTGTGGAAACAGGTAAGGCTTCCCTGTGGAATTAATTTTTAATCTGAGACTTAAAGACTGCTTGGGAGTTGGCTAGATGAAGCGGTAGGGTCAAGGAGGCTTCAGCCTGCCGTTAGGAGACAGCATGGCAAGTTCAAAACACTGAGAGATGTTCATTGTTGCAGATTCCTAGAGGTGAGGTGGTAAGAGATGATAAGAGAGATGGGAGGAGAGGTGGGCCAGGGCCAGATTCACCAGTCTTAACAGGTAACCTAAAGACAGTGGGAAAGTTAAGAAGTTGAAACCTGGGAATGAAATAATATTCACATTGGCTGCTATGTGGAAAATGAAGAGGATCAAGAATGGATATGGGAGTACCCAAAGGAAATGAAAACAGGATCTTGATGCATTATATGTACATACCTGTTTATCACAGCATTATCCTCAATAGCCATGATATTGAAATAACCCAAATGCCCATCTACAGATAAATGGATTAAAAAAAGATGTGATACATACACTCAATGGAATATTATTTGGCCACGAGAAAGGAGGCTATCCTGCTTTTTGTGACAACATGGATGGACCTTGGGCACGTTATGCTAAATGAGATGTCAGAAAGACGAGTACTACACAGCATCACTGAAATGCAAGCCTGTGAAAAATTAGAGCATAAATGGAGGTTACCGGAGGTTGAAGGATTGGGGGGTAAGACTGATGATGGTTTGGGGTACAGACTTAGCAAGTAGTAAACCCATAGAGAGCTAATGTACAGTGTAATGAATACAGATAATAGTATTGTGCTATAATGTGGTATGTATTGTTTAAATGGCAATCATATTACAATGTATAAATGTATCAAAGTAACATGCTATATATACCTTAAATTTATAGTGTAATATGTCACATTTATCACATATGAAATAATGGACATGGGAGGGTTATTAGGAGACTGTGGTAATCGTCCAAGCAAAAGATTATAGTGACTTGAAATATAGTGGTGGCAGTGAAGATAGAGGGATGGATGGATTCAAGAACTATTTAAGAGGTAAAATTCATAGGGCTTGATGATTGATTATATGTGGAGGGTAAGAGTGAGAAGGAGGAGAGTGTCAAGGTTGATTTCCAGGTTTTTGACAGAAGCCCCTGTGAAGGTGTTGCCTTTTGTTGAAATAGTGAACACACTGGAGAAAGAGAAGGTTTACTGGGGAAGTCTGAGACATCTGTGAGACATCTAGATGATGATATAGAAGGTAAATAGAGGAAATTCCCTGGTAGCCTTGTGGTTAGGATTCTGGGCTTTCACTGCCGGGGCCAAGGTTCAGTCCCTGGTTGGGGAACTAAGATCCCACAAGCTGGACAGTGTGGCTGAAAACCCCAAAAAACAAAAGTTCAATAAATGGAAATGGAACTTAGAAGTCTTCTATCTGGGTAGAATATATCAAGTTTGGGATAGTCAGTATAGCGATGGTAAATGAAGTGGAATGAGATTGTCTTTGGTATATTGAGTTGCTCAGTCGTATCTGCCTCTTTGTGACCCCATGGACTGTAGCCTGGCTCTTCTGTCCTTGGGATTCTCCAGGCAAGAATAGTGGAGTGGGTTGCCTGTGGAATGAGAATATAAGAAAAACTCAGCATACAGCACCTCAAGCTTCTCTCTTAGTTTAAAATTGTTCATGCTCTCTTCTTCCCTCTCCCCACCCCTGTCTCTCTCTACACACACACACAGAGATTGTGTCTTTAGTATATATTTTTGTAATGTGAGCAAATTATATTATATCTGGAGTTGGAATATAATTAAAAATATATTCATTTATTTCATCTTTAGACAAACACTTCTTGAATGGGCTATGTACTAGGTGCTGTGTTGTTAGCTGTAGGTGATTCATAGGCCTAAGTTATAGATTCCGGTTTCAAATTATATGCTAATTCCTTAGACAAGATATTTTACAAGTGCTAGGACAGAGGTAAGCATAGGGTGTTACCAGAGCACAGATTGCCATAGTGTCGGGCAGTGTTTAAGGAAAACTTTTTGAAGGAAATGAGACTTGAACAGAGTCTTAAAAGATGAGTTGGTGTTGCTAAAATAAAGAAGGCAAGAAAGAGCTCTCACCACCACCCTGTACTCTCTAACAGTTTCAGATGCTTTAGAAAGGTCAAGTGATGGGAGAACTGTGGGTCAGTGGTAAACTTACTGAGCAACCGGCGGGAGCAGAAGCCAGATCAGATTGTGGTGGGTGAAAGAGCAAATGGGAAGTGAGAAGTCAAACTCCTCCAGGGCAGGATCTAAATTTGATTGTCTAGTATCCTCCATGCCTTGTAATAATCCCTGGCACTTGGTGCTTGTTGCATGAGCTTTGAACAGAAGAGAGACATTTTCTTCTTGGAGCTACGATGAACGCCTGAGGAGGGGATGAGTCCAACTGCTGCATTCCCTCTGCCTGCTGAAGAGAGCTGGCTGTGAGCTTTTGCAGCTCTTAACCTGCATGCTTTTTGTGGCTGTGCAGGGAGGCCAGGTGTACTCCCACAGCCAGAAAAAAACAGATTCTCTGCATGGATCTGTTTTCTTTTTATTCCAATTTTTTTTCTTTTTTAATAGTTGAGGATATGATATTTGTATCTTTTTTCCTTCAGTACGATTTCAGAAGCATTTCTCCGTCATTAATTTTTTTTTCATAAGCAGCATTTTAATTTGCTGCATAATCTCTTATTTGATATTTACTTGAACATTTATATGAACATTGGTTTAATTTTTTTTCTTTTTTGACTTTTAATTTTGAAATCATCTCAGACTTACAAATAAGTTGCAAGCATATAACAAGGAACCCCCATATATCCTTCAGCTAGTTTATAATGGTGCCTATCAGATTTCTACATTTTAAAATTACTCTTTTCCTCTCTGTAATTAATCAGTTTCTTTTGGGGAGATACTTTAAGATGTCCCATTTCTCAAAATATTACTTATTAATTTTTATCATCCTTTGATGTTTCTTAGCTGAATTATTCCTAAAATGATTGCTCAGTAATTTTCTAATTACATTATTCTACATTCTTTCCACTCTAAGGAAGAGCTTTCTCCTCTCCTCACTTACTAAATTCTTATTTAATGGATCATAATCTGTTATTATCAGTCTAACTTGCCACAGATCTGGCCATTAGGAGCCCCTCAAACTGACTGCTTTTTCCTTTTGACATGTCACTCTTTGAGTACTTTCCTACTGTCAGGCTTGTCTTGTGCCCTCTCTGCCTCAGCCCCAAGTTCAGCCATTCTTCTAAGGATCCCTAGTTCCTATCACATAGTGGAGGATGGCATTTAAAAACCAAGATCTAGGGGCTAGGTGTGCTCATTGCTATTGGGGTATGACTGCTGCTGGGTCCTTTCAGTGATCAGAGCTAGCACTTCCATGCATGTACACACACAACAGCACACACACAGTCCACATTGGTAGTTATTTTCATATTTTTGTATGTGTATATATTGAAAACCTTCGCTTCACACTGATAGCCTTCAATTCCAGTACATCCCAAAAGATACGTTCTAGTTTATCTTTTCCCATTTGCTCCTTGGAAGGCTATGAATATTTGGATTTGAATTAGTGTTTCTGTTTTATTCAGAATTATACCCAAGGGTGGAATTGCTGGATCATACAGTAGTTTTAGTTTTTTGAGTAAACTCCATACTGTTTTTCACAATGGCTGTACCAGTTAATATTCCCACCAACAAGTATACTAGGGTTTCCTTTCCTCCACATCCTGGCCAATATATATTCAGTTCAATTCAGTCGCTCAGTTGTGTCTGACTCTTTGCGACCCCATGAATCACAGCACGCCAGGCCTCCCTGTCCATCACCAACTCCTGGAGTTCACTCAAACTCATGTCCATCGAGTCGGTGATGCCATCCAGCCATCTCATTCTCTGTCGTCCCCTTCTCCTCCCACCCCCAACCTTTCCCAGCATCAGAGTCTTTTCCAGTGAGTCAACTCGTCGCGTGAGGTGGCCAAAGTATTGGAGTTTCAGCTTTAGCATCAGTCCTTCCAATGAACACCCGGGATTGATCTCCTTTAGAATGGACTGGTTGGATCTCCTTGCAATCCAAGGGACTCTCAAGAGTCTTCTCCAGCACCACAGTTCAAAAAACATCACTGGATGCCAATTAAAAGAGAACACTTTTTCTACTAGCAGAACCAATAGTAACTTTTTCAGCATTCAGTATTCTTTCTGAGTGTAAACAGTTTGAATGGTGGACACAGGCAAGTTCAATGCAAATGCATCTTTATTTGGTTCACTACAGTTTAAATGCTTACTTATGTTCATTTTTATGCCGAGCATGACACTCTTACAAGTTCTCTTAGGCCTTTCTGAAACCTTAGGACACATCTTGCTAAGAGTTGCACAATATAAATCAAGATGAAGTCCAGATGCTTATAAAAAGATTTCAAGGCCATGTTGGCTTGTTGTGGAGATGCTAAGTATAGTTACTGGGAAAGGAAGTTGGTGGTATCACTCTCACTGCTTTGGGTGCTTGCTGCCTCTATAACTGCTGCAAAACATACTGAAAGCTATTTTCATTTCTTTTCATAAAAGTGAAAATCTTTGAATTTCTTTCATTTAGTAAAAACAGGTACTGACATAGGTTTCATGGAAGCAAAGTGGTGTAAATTGAACTTTCAAAAAACAGGGGATACCTGTACTTCCACATTGCTCCTAAAAGAGTATACCAATTTGTATTTTTATAATGTATTGTAATCACGATGGTGTGATTACTCGCCTAGAGCCAAATACCCTGGAATGCGAAGTCAAGTGGGCCTTAGGAAGCATCACTACAAACAAAGCTAGTGGAGGTTATGGAATTCCAGTTGAGCTGTTTCAAATCCTAAAAGATGATGCTGTGAAAGTGCTGCACTCAATATGCCAGCAAATTTGGAAAACTCAGCAGTGGCCACAGAACTGGAAAAGGTCAGTTTTCATTCCAATGCCAAAGAATGTTCAAACTACCGTACAATTGCACTCATCTCACACACTGGCAAAGTAATGCTCAAAATTCTCCAAGCCAGGCTTTAACAGTACATGAACTGAGAACCTCCAGATGTTCAAGCTGGATTTAGAAAAGGCAGAGGAACCAGAGATAAAATTGCCAACACCCATTGGATCATCGAAAAGGCAAGAGAGTTCCAGAAAAACATCTACTAGTGCTTTATTGACTATGCCAAAGCCTTTGTGTGGATCAAACTGTGGAAAATTCTTAAAGAGATGGGAATACCAGACCACCTGACCTGCCTCTTAAGAAATCTGTATGTAGGTCAGGAAGCAACAGTTAGAACTGAACGTGGAACAACAGACTGGTTCCAAATAGGGAAAGGAGTACATCAAGGCTGTATATTGTCATCCTGCTTATTTAACTTACATGCGGAGTACATCATGAGAAACGCTGGACTCGATGAAGCACAAGCTGGAATCAAGATTGCCGGGAGAAATATCAATAATCTCAGATATACAGATGACACCACCCTTATGGCAGAAAGTGAAGAGGAACTAAAGAGCCTCTTGATGAAAGTGAAAGAGGAGAGTGAAAAAGTTGGCTTAAAACTCAACATTCAGAAACTAAGATCATGGCATCTGGTCCCATCATTTCATGGCAAATAGATGGGGAAACAATGGAAACAGTGAGAGACCTTATTTTGGGGGGCTCCAAAGTCACTGCAGATGGTAACTGCAGCCACAAAATTAAAAGACACTTGCTTCTTGGAAGAAAAGTTATGACCAACCTTATGTGAAGTTAAGAGTCGACTCTTTGCAACCCCATGGACTGTAACCTACCAGTGTCCTTCGTCCATGGGATTTTCCAGGCAAGAGTGCTGGAGTGGGTTGCCATTTCCTTCTCCAGGGGATCTTCCCAACCCAGGGACTGAACCCGGGTCTCCTGCATTGCAGGCAAATGCTTTACCGTCTGAGCCACCAAGGAAGACATGACCAACCTAGACTGCATATTAAAACGCAGAGACATCACTTTGCCAACAAAGGTCCGTCTAGTCAAAGCTTTGGTTTTTCCAGTGGTCATGTATGGATGTGAAAGTTGGACTATAAAGAAAGCTGAGCACTGAAGAAATGATGCTTTTGAACTGTGGTGTTGGAGAAGACTCTTGAGAGTCCTTTGGACAGCAAGGAGATCCAACCAGTCCATCCTAAAGGAAATCAGTCCTGAATATTCATAGGAAGGACCGATGTTGAAGGTGAAACTCCAATACTTTGGCCACCTGATGCGAAGAACTGACTCATTTGAAAAGACTTTGATGTTAGGAAAGATTGAAGGCAGGAGGAGAAGGGGATGAGAGAGGATGAGATGGTTGGATGGCATCACTGAGTCAATGGACATGAGTTTGAGTAAGTTCCAGGAGTTGGTGATGGACAGGGAGGCCTGCCGTGCTGCAGTCCATGGGGTTGCAAAAAGTCGGACATGACTGAGCAACTGAACTGAACTGAATTTGTTTTTTTTTTAATTGAAGTATAGTTGATTTGTAATATTAGTTTCTGATGTACAGTAAAATAATTCATATATGTGTATATTAATATATGTATACATATACATATATTATTTTTCATATTATTTTCCATTATGTTTTATTAGGTTACTGAATGTAGTTCCCTGGGCTATATATGGTAGGACATTTATCTATTTTATATATAGCAGCTTGTACTTGCTAATCCCAAACCCCTAATTTGTCCTTGTCCACCCCTTTTCCCCTTGCATAACCATTCGTTTGTATTCTGAGACCCTGTTTCTGTTTTGCACATAAGTTCATTTGTGTCATGTATTTTAGATTCCACATGTAAGTGATATCATGGTATTTGTCTTTCTCTTTCTTACTCAGTATGATAATCTCTAGGTCCATCCATCCTGTTGCAGATGGCATTATTTCATTCTTTTAATGGCTCAGTAGTACTCCGTTGTGTATATATACACCACATCTTCTTTATGCATTCATCTGTCAGTGGACACTTAGGTTGTTTTCGTGTCTTGGCCGTTGTAAAAAGTGCTGTTATGAACATAAGGGCACATGTATCTTTGAATTAAGAGTTTTCTCCAGGTATATGCCTAGGAGTGCTATTAATAGAAAATATGACAACTCGATTTTTATTTTTTTGAGGAACCTGCCTACTGTTTTCCATAGTGGCTTTACAAACTTACATTTCCCACTACCAGTGTTGGAGGGTTCCCTTTTCTCCCCACCCTCTCCAGCATTTGTTATTTGTAGATTTTTTTTGATGATGGCCATCCTGACCAATGTGAGTTGTTACTGACTCAATGACATTTTGATTTGTATGCCTCTGATAGTCGGCAGTGTTGATCACCTTTTCATGTGCCTATTGACTATCGGTATGTATTCTTTGGAGAACTGCCTATTTAAGTCTTCTGCCCATTTTTGATTGTTTTTTGTTGTTGTTGTTTTGTTACTGAGTTGTATGAACTGTTTGTTTATTTTGGAAATTAAGCCTTTGTCAGTCACATTGTTTGCAAATGTCTTCTCCCAGCCTGTAGGTCGTCGTTTTGTTTTCTTTATGGTTTCCTTTGCTATGCCAAAGCTTATAAGTTTGATTAGGTCCCATTTGTTTATGTTTGACTTTTATTTTTAAATTATTTTAAAGTCTTTATAGAATTTGTTACAGTATTGCTTCTTTTTTTTTTTAAGTTTTATTTTTTGGCTGAAAGGCATGTGGGATCTTAGCTCACCTACCAGGGATTGAACCTGCTCTGCCTGCATTGGAAGACAAAGTCTTAACCACTGCATCACCAGGAAGTCCCATATGTTTGATTTTTTTAAATTTTCAAAATTATAGAGGCAATACTTGTGACCTATAACAAATTTATTTCAAAGTGTATGAAGGGAAAAGTACTTTTCATTGTCCTATACTATTTCTTAGAGTTAACTACATCAACAGTTAGCTATGTATCCTTCGTGTCTTTTTAAAAAACTTACATGCTTATTGTAAATTCAAATATATGGATAAATTCAGGTATATATGTGTGTATGTATCCATGTCTGTATGTGTCTCTTTATTGAGACAGCTCATTTCTAGACTCTCTTCTGTTCCATTGATCTGTTTGTCTTTTCTTGTGCCAGTACCCATCTAGCATAATAATTATAGCTTTAAGTTGGTTTTAATATGGTAAGGCAAATCCTCATTTCATCAAAAAGTTTCTTCACTCTTCTTGGGTATGAACTCTTCAGGTTAATTTGTGTGCGTGCATGCTCAGTTGTGTCCAACTCTTGGCAACCCCATGGACTGTAGCCTGCCAGTCTCCTCCATCCATGGGATTCTTCAGGCAAGAGTACTGGAGTGGGTTGCCATTTCCTCCTCCCGGGGATCTTCCCAACCCAGGGATTGGACCTGAGTCTCCTGCATCTCCTGTATTGGCAAGTGGATTCTTTTACCACTGTGCCACCTGGGAAGCCCTCAGATTAAATTTAGATCTAAGTTAAAAAAAAGAAAAACAGAAACATGGTTTTTGACTGGCTTTAGACTAAATTTATAGAGAACTGACATTTCAGGAGAACTGACATATTTCCATTATTGAATTTTCTCACTTGGAAACCTGTCTGTTTATTTATTTGGATCTTTTATGTCCTTTGGTGAAAATCTTATTCATTTCTTCTGAAGTTTATTTTTAGGTGTTTTGTAGATTTTGTTGCCATCATGAATGGAATTTTCTCCCCTTACATTTTTTAAATTGATTCTTGCTGGTATAGTTTTTAAGAAGCTGTTGGATTTTGTAAGTAAATCATATAATCACCTACTTTATTCAGTTCTCTATTAGTTCTAACGGTTTTTCAGTTGAGTCCCTTGGCTTTTTTAAGTGGATGATTATATAGTCTGAAGATGCTAACTTTTTATCACTTCATGTATAATGTTTATACATAGGATATAATATTTATAATATTTCTCATAGATTATTTCATGTCTTAGATATATTAGTAGGGGTAGGGAAGAGTGATCCTAGGAAGCCATCTTGGCTGAGGTTACATTTAAGGTGAGTATCGAAGAATGTCCAGCAGGTGAAATAGCGGGTGGCAAAGAAGACATTCCAGACAGACCTGAGGAGAGTGACAACAAGAACTGTTCAATGAAAGCAGAGGGGCTCGAGCGTAGCGCACAAGTGAGGTTGGGAGGAGCAGGAGGTGCTTGGAGAGTAAATTGGGGTGCGGTCAGAAGCTGCTAGACTCCTGAGGAGCAATTACTTTATCTTACAGGAACTGAGAATTTAATGAAAGGTGTATTAAGGAGAATGGTCCTGGTCCCTCCAAGATGTCCACACATGGGAGTTTACTGGCAGGCCAGTGGTTAGGACTCCTCACTTCCACTGCAAGGGGCCCAGGTTTGATCCCTGGTTGGGGAACCAAGATACCACAGGCCACGTAGCACTGTAAGAAAAAAACAATCAAAACCCAAAACAGCAACAACGATGAAAAACAACCAAAGATGTCTACACACTAATCCCTGAAATCTGTAAATATGTTACTTTATGGGACTTTGCACATGAAATTAAAGCTTCAGACCTTAAAATCGGGAGGTTGCCCTAGATTATTCAAGTGGGCCCTGTCTGATCACATGAACCTGAAAAGCACGGAGGCTCCTCTGCCTGGAAACAGAAGCAAGATGTGGTTAAAGGGGAAGTTGGAGAGATCAGTGTAAGAGGAACCTAACCCACCGTGACGGAAAGGTATCACATGGGAAATATGAAGAGGAACACAAAAGCAAAGACTGTCTGATAACCAGCAAGGTAATGGGGACTCGGGCCCTACAGCTGTGAGGAACTGAATTTAGCCTGGAGCAGCTTGGAAGTGTGCTCATCCCCAGAGTCTTCAGAAAGGAATGCAGCCCTCCCGAGCCTCTGGTTTTGGTCTTGGAATAGCTTATGCAGAGGGCCCTGCTGTACCTGGACTTGCCGCCTTCAGAGCTCTGAGATAATAAATTTGAGTGGTTTCAGGCTGCTGAGTTTGTGGTAATTTGCTAGAGCAGCAGTAGAATACTAACGCAAAGGGGTTTACGTCAGGAAGTAGTGTTAGATTTTGTGTTATTAATAGACTGCCCTTTGTGCTGTGTGGAAAATGGATTTCCTGGGAGACGCAGATTTGGAGGCAGGGAAACTTGTGTTGTGGGAATATGGTGGTGTCAGGGCCTAGGGGAGTGATGGTGGGAAGCAGGTATGATTTGAGATTTCCTTGGGAGGTTGGAATTGCCAGAGTTTGGTCACTGACTTGGTGTCAGGAGTGAGCGAGAGGAGAGACATGAGGGTGACGGCTGCCTTTGATGCTGAGTGATGGTGAAACCATCCTTTGAGCCAGGCTTGAGCAGGTCGGAAGATGCCAGGTCATCAATCAGTGATAATTCCAGGTTGTTCTTCATTTGGAAATTGTCCTATAAATACTTATTTTAAGGTAGAGTATATCAGTAAGATGATTGCTTTATCAGTTAAGACCTAAATTGTTTTTTTTTGTTGTTGTTGTTTTTTTTTTTTTAGGTCATGTAGGAAATTGTAGATCATGTGAAGATGGGACTCTTGATATTTGTACGCAATCTGCTGCTAGCCCTCTGCCTTTTTCTGGTACTGGGATTTTTGTATTATTCTGCATGGAAGCTACATTTACTCCAGTGGGAGGACTCCAGTAAGTATGGTCACACTCTAGCCTACCCTCAGAAAAAGTCTGCTGTGGTTCAGTTATGGGGCTTTCCCGTGGCTGCAGTGCTCTCAGATTCTTCAGAGATGAGCACTGAGAATAAACTGAGCATTCCTGGAACTTAGGCTCAGAGACCATCTACCACTTTTGTTGCTCTAGGGTGAGAACTTTGATGTTTTATAAAAACTGCATGCCATGGCAAATCTTTTTATGAACTTAAGGAAAATGTGCTGTTTTATCTTCAATAAAATTCCAAACCATACCAGTACTTCTGGTTCTCCAATGTTGTTCTTTTCAAATTATTATACTTTACTACCACTCCCATTTGCAAGTTATTATCTTGGGGCTTGCTGTTGAAGTTGGTTTTCTAATGCCCTTAAAGCATGCATCTTTACCTTTTCCTTGGATTTTCAGCTTTTAATTTAACACTTTCTTTGTTTTATTTTCCCTAAAGAACTTTTGTCTACTTAATCTTTTAGCCCTTGTTGGTACTGAACTTGTACCTGAATAGAATAATGACTTTTTCCCACTACCCAGTAACTCCTAATCCCTTTCTCCCAGTTGCATTTCATGTGTTATACTTTTTTCTGTATGGCTTTCTGACCCCTCTCCCCCAACACCAACTTGCTTCTGGGTCACTCACTGTTGCCTGTATTGTGGTTTGGGGTTTGCAGTTGAAGAATTGCACTGAGCTGCACCAGCCTCTGCACAGTGTCTTCTTGGCTGTCCTTCAAGTGCCACATGGTGGCCACACGTGGTTTTCCTTTTGGTTCTTTTGTCTGATGGCTGTCTGAACTGGGTGCAGTAAAGTGTGGGTAGTCTATTCTGATTCCTAATGTCTCTTCTCTAGAATAGTTTTAGTTTTACAAACACTTATTGGATACCAGTGTGGAATTCACTTGAGAGTAGAGTCAGTCTCTAGCTAGGAGGTTAACTGAGTTAGAATGAGTTGGAAGAGGCAGCTGGCAATTGGCCTGCTACTGTATTGACTCCTTAACGTGGGAACTATTCCTGTGGGGTTGTTCATAATTTTCTCACATGGTCCAAACTACTGAAGCAGCTTTAAGCCAGTTTTAAAAGCATAGTGTTATACCTTTCATATTATTGTTTTATGAGTAATGTTTAAGTGCCTCTTAAATGCATAGTTTATAATTATCATTACTTTGTGTTTCTATTGAAATTTTTCTGTTCCAACTTTAAGATAAGGAGAGGACCCAGAGTAAGCAGAGTTTATATCAGTGCAGTGTAAAATTCTGTAGTTAGCGACATTGTCCGTATCTGTAAGGGTTGGGTTCATTTGTATTCATAAAAATGATGGGAAAGTGTACAAGGAGTGGGAGGCTCTCCTTTTCTGTTAAGAGGTACTGTGGAAGACATAACCAAGGATTAGATGATTTTTTTCTAGAGAAATTGAGAAGGACATTAACTTTATGGAAGACCTATTGTATGTCAGGTTTTAGGCTAGATAATTTACAAATTTAATTTACTTCTTACTATAACCATGTGAAAAGACTATTATTATCTCTCTTTTCCATTTGAGCAAACTAAAGTGTTTAGTTTAATTTACCCAAGTTACATAGCTAATTATTAGAACTGGAATTGAGTCCTGATTTTCTTTCTTTAAAACCTATTTTCATTATTTTACTGAAAAGTATAATAAATACTAAGAGTAGGAATTAATTCTGTATTTCACTTGGTAAAAAGAAAGAACAGAGACTCAGAGAAGAAATCATAGAGTGTCAGGATAGAGGTGAAGAAAGAAAAGGGGAAGAAAAGAAGAAGAAGAGAAAGAAAGTCCTCCAGGCGACAAAGGGGTTTATTAGTTAGAGGTGACAGGTGCTGTTCTTGTACTGCAGGTTCCACGGTTTGTTAACAGTTATCTGCTGTTAACAGTTATCTGCTTTGAGCTAGTTACTAGCTGACTACCCGCTATCCACATGTTTTCCGTTATTCTGGTTCTCATGCCTTTCAGATGTTTGACTTCGAATAGGATTTTTAGACCTCCTCACTATAGCATGTTGTTTCTGTGCTGTAATATCAGAGGATAGAGTAATGTGATCAACCCTAATGTCTTACCAAGTCAGGCGTTATCTTTTACCTTGTAACCTTTACTTGGTCAACAAGGTCAAGCTGAAGGAGTTTCTAAAGCAAATGGCTACTGTGTACTGAAGTGTAAGTGATGGTTTGACAGTGCTGCTGCTGCTGCTAATAATAATGAAATGAAAATAACAATTTGTTGAGTGTCTACTGTATGTATTGTAATGAGAGCTTTATATTTGTAACCTCATGGTTTACATTGATTATTATTATCCTCTTTTACAGATGTAGAAACTGAGGCTTCAGAGAGGCTCAGTGATCAAGAGTTTGTATGTCTCTCATCTGTGGAGCTTAGAGGGCACTACCATGCTTGAAAAATAAATGTCTTTGGCATTATTTTCCTTAATTTTTATTCATTTATGACAACCAAGATTACATATTAGGATTCCGTCATTTTGGGGGAAAGAAGGGGAGTCAAGAGTTTTTATTATCAGCTGATTTACTCAGTAAGCAATATGTTCTTATTATGGTCCAAACTGTTCTATGTAAACTGCATATAAGATGAAGGTAGACCTTATGCTCTCAGACTGTAACATGAGAAAGAAATAAGTCAACTGCTATAATGTGTCATATTCTAAAAGAGAGGTCTATGTGAAATGCCCTGTTAGAGCATGGAATTCCTTCCCGCCAGGAAATTTTAAGAATTAATCCCAAGGCATGTTGTATTAATAGAAAGATGCGAATTGTTCTCTCTTGAGCTTTAGAGCTGCATGTGGCCAGTGCTTAGTCAGATTGCCAGGACTTGGGTCAAGTGCTTAATCTAAAGGTTTGCTGTATGAGATTGGTCCTGCTTATCAATGTGTTTTTAAAAGTTCTGTAGCTTGAGGTTTCCTGTTCTGCATGTTAAGGGGCTTGGAAGTTGCCACTCTGACTAACAACAAGTGAAACACTGAACAGACTGAAAATTCAACTCTTCTTGGCTCTGTAAGAGAGAAGAGCACACAGGGCAGACCATTGCCACCACATCTGGAGAGAACCACTAAAAAAAAGTTCAAAAAGTAGAACCTACATGATAAAAAAGGAAAGAAAGTGGAATCATAAATTTCTCTACTAAAACCACGAAAATCATAAAAAGAGTAGAAGATAAAAATAAGAACAAAAAATGAGGGCAACAAATAGAAAACTGTAATGAATATGGTATTACTCCAAATATATTGGTAGTCACTTTGAATATCAATGGTCTAAATGCACCAATTATAAGACAGAGATTGGACCAAACAAATGAGCCCCAACTGTCTGTTTTCTACAAGAAACCCATTTTAATTATAAAGACACATATGAATTAAAAGTAAATGGAGAAAAATATACGGTGCTAACACTAGTCAAAACAGGTAGGAGTAGCTATGTTAATTTCAGACAAAGCAGGCTTCAAAGCAAGGAAGTTATCACTGGTAAAGAAGGCACTACATGATGATAAAGGGGTTGGTTCTCTAAGAAGGCATAGAAATTCTTCATGTGTGTGCACCTAACAGAGCCTCAAACTGTGAGGCAAACATTAGTAAAATTGCAAAGAGAGGTAGATGAATACTATCATAGTTGGAGACTTCAACACCACTTTGTCAGAAATGAGCAGATCCACCAGGCAGGAAATCTGTAAGAACCTAATTGAATTCAGTCACACCATCAATCAATTAGCTATAATTGATGCCTATAGACTACTTCACCTGGCAACAACAGGATATGCATTTCTTCTCAAGTTCACATGCAACATTCAAGACAGACCATGTTCTGGACTATAAAACATCTTTTTTTTTCCCCTTCAAGTATAGCTAATTTGGCAATGTTGTGTTCATTTCTAGCATATAGCAAAGTGATTCAGTTTATATACATATATATACACAAACACATATACATATATATTCCATTGTATTTTATTCCATAATATTAAATATAGTTCCCTATGCTATATAGGGAGGACCTTGTTGTTTATTTTATGTATAATAGTTTGTATCTGCTAATATCAAACTCCGAATTTAACCCCTGCTCCCCCTTTTCCCTTTTGGTAACCATAAGTTTTGTTTTCCATGTCTCTGGGTCTGTTTCTGTTTTGTTGGTAAGTTCATTTGTATCATTTTTTTGTTTGCTTGTTTATTGTTGTATATAGTGGATTAACAATGTTATGTTAGTTTCGGATATACAGCAAAGTGAATCAGTTATACATATATCCATTCTTTTTGAGATTCTTTTTCCATGTAGGTTATTGCAGATCATTGAGTAGAGTTCCCTGTGCTCACAGCAGGTCCTTACTAGTTTTATGTATGGTAGTTTATATATGTTAATCCCAATCTCTTAATTTATCCCCCATCTTTTACCTTTGGTAACCAAAGTTTGTTTCCTACATCTATGAGCCTGTTTCTGTTTTGTCAATAAGTTCATTTCTATGGTATCTTAAATTCCACAAATAACTGATATCATATGCTATTTGGCTTTCTCTGACTTACTTCACTTAGCGTGATAATCTCTAGGTCCATCATTTTACTACAAATGGCAGTATCTCATTCTTTTTTCATAAACATCTTAACAGATTTATAAGAATAGAAATCATACAAAGTGTTCTTTCAGACCACAAAAAAATTAAACTAGAAATCAATGAAAGAAAGATAACTAGAAAATCCCCAAATACATGATGATTAAACTGTATACTTCTAAGTACAACATGGGTCAAAAAAGAAATATATGAGATTTTAAAAATATTTTTAACTGAATGAAATTATAGCCAAACTGATAAAAAAAAAATGGGATGTAGCAAGATCAGAGGGAAATTTATAGTGTTGAAGCATATATTAGAAAAGAAGAAAGATCTTAAATCAATTATCTAAGTTTCCACCTTCAATTCAGTTCAGTTCAGTCACTCAGTTGTGTCTGACTCTTTGCAACCCCATGAATTGCAGCACGTCAGGCCTCCCTATCCATCACCAACTCCCAGAGTTTACTCAAACTCATGTCCATTAGGTCAGTGATGCCATCTCACCATCTTATCCTCTGTCATCCCCTTCTCCTCCTGCCTCAGTTTTTCCCAGCATCAGGGTCTTCTCAAATGTGTCAGCTCTTCGCATCAGGTGGCCAAAGTATTGGAGTTTCAGCAACAACATCGGTCCTTCCAATGAACACCCAGGACTGATCTCCTTTAGGATGGACTGGTTGGATCTCCTTGCAGTCCAAGGGACTCTTAAGAGTCTTCTCCAACACAGTTCAAAAGCATCAGTTCTTCGATGCTCAGCTTTCTTTATCGTCCAAATCTCACATCTCTACATGACTATTGGAAAAACCATAGCCTTGACTAGATGGACCTTTGTTGACAAAGTAATGTGTCTGCTTTTTAATATGCTGTCTAGGTTGGTCATAACTTTCCTTTCAAGGAGTAAGCGTCTTTTAATTTCCTGGCTGCAATCAGCATCTGCAGTGATTTTGGAGCCCCCAAAAATAAAGTCTGCCACTATTCCCCATCTACTTGCCATGAAGTGATGGGACTGGATGCCGTGATCTTAGTTTTCTGAATGTTGAGCTTTAAGCCAACTTTTTCACTCTCCTCTTTCACTTTCATCAAGAGGCTCTTTAGTTCCTCTTCACTTTCTGGCATAAGGGTGGTGTCATCTGCATATCTGAGGTTATTGATATTTTTCCTGGCAATCTTGATTCCAGCTTGTGCTTCATCCAGCCCAGTGTTTCTCATGATGTATTCTGCATATAAGTTAAATAGCAGGGTGACAATATACAGCCTTGATGTACTCCTTTCCCAATTTGGAACCAGTCTGTTGTTCCATGTCCAGTTCTAACTGTTATTTCCTGACCCGCAAACAGATTTCTCAAGAGAGCAGGTCAGGTGGCCTGGTGTTCCCATCTCTTTAAGAATTTTCCACAGTTTGTTGTGATCCGCACAGTCAAAGGCTTTGGCATTGTCAATAAAGCAGAAATAGATGTTTTTCTGGCACTCTCTTGCCTTTTCGATGATCCAGCGGATGTTGACAATTTGATCTCTGGTTCCTCTGCCTTTTCTAAAACCAGCTTGAAAACATCTGGAAGTTCAAGTTTCACATATTGCTGAAGCCTGTCTTAGCGAATTTTGGGCATTACTTTACTAGCATGTGAGATGAGTGCAATTGTGCGGTAGTTTGAGCATTCTTTGGCATTGCCTTTCTTTGGGAATGGAATGAAAGCTGACCTTTTCCAGTCCTGTGGCCACTGCTGAGTTTTCCAAATTTGCTGGCATATTGAGTGCAGCACTTTCACAGCATTATCTTCTAGGATTTGAAATAGCTCAACTGGAATTCCATCACCTCCACTAGCTTTGTTCGTAGTGATGCTTCCTTAGGCCCACTTGACTTCACATTCCAGGATGTCTGGCTCTAGGTGAGTGATCACACCATTGTGATTATCTTGGTCGTGAAGATCTTTTTTGTACAGTTCTTCTATGTATTCTCGCCACCTTAGGAGACTAGAAAGAAGAAATTAAATCCAAAACATACGGAAGAAAAGAAATAGTAGGAATTAGAGCAAAAATCAGTGAAATTGAAAACAATAATAAAGAAAATAAATGAAACCTAAACCAGGTTCTTTGAAAAGATCAATAAAATAAATAAGTCTCCAACTAGGCCAACAAAGAGAAAGATGACACAAATTACTAGTATCAGAAATAAAAGAGGAATCATCACTACTGATTTAATGGATATTAAAAGTATTATAAACAAATACTCTGAACAACTCTACGTCCACAAAAATTTTTTTATGTCCACAAATTTGATAAACCTGGATGACATGAACCAGTTCTTTGAAAGATGTAATCTGTCAAAACTTATACAAGAAGAAATTGACAATATGAATAGGCCTTATATCTATTAAAGAAATTGAATCAATAATCAATACCTTCCAAAACAGAAAGCACTTGACCCACATGGGTTCACTGGTGAGTTCTAAATTTTAAGGAAGAAATTAAGCCAGTTCTCTGTCTAATTTCTCTTAGAGGATAGAAGGATAGGGAATACTTGCTAATTCATTCTATGAGGCCAGCATCACGCTAATACAAAATCCAGACAAAGACATTACAAAAAACAAAACTACAGACTGATATCTCATGAATATACATGTAAAATTCCTCAATAAAATATTAGCAGATCACATCAGTATTCTATATAAAGAATTATATACCGTGGTTGTAGAATTAATTCCAGGTATGCAAAGTTGGTTCAGTGTTCAAAAATCAATGTAATATATCAACAAGCTAAGGAAGAAAAATCACATGATTATATCAGTAGATGTAGAAAAGGTATTTGACAAAAAAACCCAACACTAAATCATGATAAAAACTTTCAGTAAACTAAGGTATAATGAAATTTCTTCAACTTGATAAAGCATATCTACAAAAACCTACAACTAACATCATAATTAATGGTAAGAAAATAGACGCTTTTCCACTAAGATCAGAAATGAGGCTATGAGGTCCCCCCTCACCACTCCTTTTCAACACTGTACTGGAAGTCTTAGCTAGTATAGTAAAACAAGAAAAGGAATTAAAAGCCATATGGATGGGGAAGGAAGACGTAAAACTGCCTTTGTTCACATGTGACAACAGTTGTCTGTATAGAAAATCCAAAAGGACTGACAGAAAACTCCTAGAACTAGTAAGTGATTATTGGAAGGATTCAGGATACAATATGAATATACAAAAGCCAATTACTTTCCTATGAACTAGCAATGAACAGTGGAATCTGAAATTAAAAGCACAATACCAAAAATATGTGCAAGACCTATATGCAGAAAACTGTAAAACTTTGATGAACTAATTAAAAAGAACTAAATTTAGAGATAATCCATTTTCATGGACAACGAGATGCAATATTGTCAAGATGTCAAGGCGGTTTCAATGGAAGTCCAAGCAGATTATTTTGTGGATCTACTAATTCTAGTGTTTATATGGAGAGGCAAAAGACTTAAAATAGCTGACACAGTATTTCACAGTATTCAGTATTGAACAACAAGGTTGTAAGACTGGCATTAGCTGACTTTCAGTTCAGTTCAGTCGCTCAGTCGTGTCTGACTCTGCGACCCCATGAACTGCAGCACGCCAGGCCTCCCTGTCCATTACCAACTCGCAGAGTCCACCTAAACCCATGTCCATTGAGTCAGTGATGCCATCCAACCATCTCATCCTCTGTCGTCCCCTTCTCCTCCTGCCCTCACTCTTTCCCAGCATCAGGGTCTTTTCAAATGAGTCAGCTCTTCGCATGAGGTGGCCAAAGTATTGGAGTTTCAACTTTAACATCAGTCCTTCCAATGAACACCCAGGACTGATCTCTTTTAGGATGGACTGGTTGGATCTCGTTGCAGTCCAAGGGACTCTCAAGAGTCTTCTCCAGCACCACAGTTCAAAAGCATCAATTCTTCAGTGCTCAGCTTTCTTTATAGTCCAACTCTCACATCCATACATGACCACAGGAAAAACCATACCCTTGACTAGACGGACCTTGGTTGGCAAAGTAATGTCTGCTTTTTAATATGCTGTCTAGGTTGGTCATAACTTTCCTTCCAAGGAGTAAGCGTCTTTTAATTTCATGGCTGCAGTCACCATCTGCAGTGATTTTGGAGCCCAGAAAAGTAAAGTCAGCCACTGTTTGCCACAAAGTGATGGGACCAAAGATGCCATGATCTTAGTTTTCTGAATGTTGAGCTTTAAGCCAACTTTTTCACTCTCCTCTTTCACTTTCATCAAGAGGCTCCTTAGTTGTTCTTCACTTTCTGTCATAAGGATGGTGTCATCTACATATCTGAAGTTACTGATATTTCTCCCAGCAATCTTGATTCCAGCTTGTGCTTCCTCCAGCCCAGTGTTTCTCATGATGTACTCTGCATATAAGTTAAATAAGCAAGGTGACAATATACAGCCTTGACATAGTCTTTTTCCTATTTGGAACCAGTCTGTTGTTCCATGTCCAGTTCTAACTGTTGCTTCTTAACCTGCGTACAGATTTCTCAGGAGGCAGGTCAGGTGGTCTGGTATTCCCATCTCTTTAAGAATTTTCCAGAGTTTATTGTGATCCACATAGTGGAAGGCTTTGGCATAGTCAGTAAAGCAGAAATAGATGTTTTTTTGGAACTCTCTTGCTTTTTTGATGATCCAGCAGATGTTGGCAATTTGATCTCTGGTTCCTCTGCCTTTTCTAAAATCAGCCTGAACATCTGGAAGTTCACAGTTCATGTATTGCTGAAGCCTGGCTTGGAGAATTTTAAGCATTACTAGCATGTGAACTGACTTTAAGACTTATTATAAAGCTACAGTGATCAAGATAGTGTAGTATTGGCAGAAGACGAGACAAATAGAGCAGTGGAACATTGATAGAGAGCCCAGAAATAGACCCACATGTAGTCAATAGATAAAGGAGCAAAAGCAATATAATGGAAAAAAGATAGTTGTTTTAACCAAGTGGTGCTGGAACAACTGGACATCCATATACCAAAAAAAAAAAAAATCTAGATAGACATTATATCTTTCACAAAAATTAACTCAAAATGGATCACAGATCTAAATGTAAAACATAAAACTTATAATATTTTTGGAAGATAGAGGCGAAAACCTACATGACCTTGGATTTGATGATGACTTTTTAGATACAACATGAAAGGCACAGTTCATGAAAGAAAGCAGTAAAAAACTGTACTTCATTAAAATTAAAAGCTTCTGCTCTGTTCAGTTCAGTTCAGTCGCTCAGTCGTGTCCGACTCTCCACAACCCCATGAATTATAGCACGCCAGGCCTCCCTGTCCATCACCAACTCCCGGAGTATACTCAAACTCATGTCCACAGAGTCAATGATGCCATCCAGCCATCTCATTCTCCATCGTCCCCTTCTCCTCCCGCCCCCAACCTTTCCCAGCATCAGAGTCTTTTCCAGTGAGTCAACTCGTCGCATGAGGTGGCCAAAGTATTGCAGTTTCAGCTTTAGCATCAGTCCCTCCAATGAACATCCAGGATTGATCTCCTTTAGAATGGACTGGTTGGATCTCCTTGCAGTATAAGGGACTCTCAAGAGTCTTCTCCAACACCACAGTTCAAAAGCATCGATTCTTCGGCGATCAGCTTTCTTCACAGTCCAACTCTCACATCCATACATGACCACGGGAAAAACCATTGCCTTGACTAGATGGACCTTGGTTGGCAAAGTAATGTCTCTGCTTTTTAATATACTATCAAGGTTAGTCATAACTTTCCTTCCAAGGAGTAAGCGTCTTTTAATTTCCTGGCTGCAATCAGCATCTGCAGTGATTTTGGAGCCCCCAAAAATAAAAAGTCTGACACTATTCTGCTCTGTAAAGAGAATGAAAAAGTAATTTACAGTTTGGAATAAAATATTTGTAAAGGACACATCTGATAAAGGATTTTATTCAAAATATATGAACTCTTAAAACTCAACAGTGAGAACACAGGTAACCCTGTTTAAAAATGCACGAAAGACCTCAACAAAGAATGTATACAGATGGAAAATAAAGATGAAAAAATGCTCTACATCATATATCATCAGGGAAGTGCAGATTAAAATAACAATGAGATACTAGTACATACCTATTAGAATGGCCAAAATCTGGAACACTAATAATACCAAATGCTGGCAAGGTTGTGGAACAATGAGAACTCATTCATTGCAGGTGGAAATTTAAAATGGTACAGCTACTTTGGAAAATAGTTTAACAGTTTCTTATGAAACAAAATATACTCCATGCTGCAGCAATCACATTCCTTGGTATTTATTGAAATGAATATTGTGTCCAAGACCTCTAGTTGTATGTTTATGATGTTTTATTCATAAGCAAACTTGGAAGCAACCTAGATGTCCTTCAGTAGTTGAATGGATAACTAAACTGTAGTACATCCAGACAATGGAATATGATTAAGTGCTAACAAGAAATGAACTACCAAAGGCATGAGATGACGTGGAGGAACCTTAAATGCATATTGCTAAGTCTTGAGTGGATGAGTCCCATCAAGTTAAAGAAGTGTGAAACACCATGGGCTTTCCTCAGACCCACGCTAAACGTAGCATTAAATCATGGCTACATAAGTTCAAGGTGATCAGGCAGTAATTGAACTACTACTTATTTTTGGGGGGACAGAGCTGTACTGCATGGCATGTGGGATCTTATTTCCCCAACTGGGGGTTGAACTTGTGCTCCCTGCAATGGCAGTGCAGAGTCTTGACCTCTGGACCATCAGGGAAGTCCCCGAACTGCCTCCGTTTTTGTTTTTCTTTAAGATTTACTCATTTATTTGTTTTTGGCTGTGCTTGGTCTTTGTTGCTGTGTGAGGACCTTCTCTGTGGTGAGTGGGGGCTGCTCTTCATTGTGCTGTGTGGGCTTCTCACTGTGGTGGCCTCTCTCGTTGGGGAGCACGGACTCTAGGTATTTGGGTTTCGGCAGTTGTGGCTCACAGACTCTGGAGCACGGGCTCAGTAGTTGTGGCACACGGTCTTAGTTGCCCTGCAGCATATGGAATCTTCCCGGACCCAGGATTGAACCCGTGTCCCCTGCATTGGCAGGCAGATTCTTAACCACTGGAGTGCCAGGGAAGCCCCCAGACTGCCTCTTAAAGCACAAATCAATCTCTTCAGAGAAAGATAATAATACTCAGTTTCTACATGTAATATCTACAGTGTCCAGTGTTCAATAAGAAGTTACTAGACATATAAACAGGAAAATGCAATCCATATTCAAGGAAAAACTCCCAAGTCTATGGGTAAGTTGGCCCAGATTTTGGACTTGGCGATAAAGTAGCTATTACTGATAATCTGAAGAATGAAAAGAAGTACAATGAACAATAAGTAGTCTTAGCAGATAAATAGAAGCTATAAAAAAGAACCAAATGCATAGTCTATATCTGAACAGTATAGGAATAGAAATGAATTTTTCATTTAATACTAGACTGGATAAAACAGAAGAAGTCAATGAACTTGAAGAGAATGTAATAGAAATTATCCAATCTGAGCCACAGAAAGAAAAATAAAACATTAAATAAAAATGAACAGAACCTCAGGGACCTGTGGGACAATATAAAAATTTTTTAATATATATGAGAATTGAGCCGAAAAAAAGTTTGAAGAAATAATGGCTGAAAACTTCCTGAATTTGGTGAGAACAAATTAACTGATATATCTAGGAAGCTCAGCAAACTCTAAGAAGGATAAATATTGGGGGAGAGAGGAAACCTAGGTACATCACAAACTTGTGAAATTTAAAAATGAAAACCTTGAAAGACAGAGAAAAAGAAACATTGTGTATGAGGGTAAGAAATTCCACTGACTTTTCACCATAAACAAAAAGAACACAATGAAAGATCCTTAAATGTTGAAAGAAAATACCAAGAACTTGTCATCCCAGAATTCTTTATCTTAGGAAAATATTCTGCACAAATGTGGATGAAATAAAGACATTTTCAAATAGAGAATAGTTAAGAGAATCTGTTGCTAGCAGAACTGTATAACAAAAGAATCCTAAAGGATATCCTTCAGACCATTGGGAAGTGATACCAGATGGAAACTTGGATCCACAGGAAAAAATGAAGATCACTAGAAATGATAAAAATGGGAAATGTGAGAGACTTTTTTTCCTTTCTTCTCATAACTTGCTTAAAAGACAGCTAATTACTTAAAGCAAAAATAAAGGCCCTTGTAAAGTGAGGCTGAGAACATGTGTAGAAATAAAAAGATAGGACAACACTTACATAAAGAGTTGGGGGTGAGTAAATAGAATTTTGCTGTTGTAAGATGATTACATTTGTGAAAAACAAGAAATGGGAAATAGGAATGTTGTGTATAAAGTAAGTAAAGGGTCGAGTAAATATAAAGTGTCATTTGAAGAAAGGTATTATATTGGCTTTGATAAGTGAAGGGTGTGGTTGCTAGCAGTGTTCTACTTATTGCCTAGTAGAATAACTAGTAAAAAAAATAACAAAAAGAAGTTTTTATCTAAGAAATCAATAGAAGAAATAAAATAGAGCACTATAAAAATTCAGTTAATCCCAGAAAAAAGAAATATAAGAAGAAAACAACAGAAGGGAGAAATGGAAAACAAATTGTAAGACAGTTGACTTCATTCTTACTATATAAATAATTATATTTAAATGTGAACAGATTAAAACTCCAGTTAAAGACAGAAACCATCAGAATGGATAATGAAGCAGAATCTAACTATGTCCTAATATGAGACATATGTATTAAATTTAAAGACACAGATGGGTTCGAAGTAAAAGGATGGAAAATATATAAACAATAAGCATTTGGTACAGCTATATTAATTTCAGCAAATTATACTTCAAGACAGAGAGATTAGAGAGGGTCATTACTTAATGATAAAAGGAGAAATTCACCAGGAAGACATATATAAATGTGTGTGTATAGCTAATAACGAAGTATCACACCTCATTAAGCAGAAACTAATAAGACTAATAACTAAAACTAATAAGAAAAGCAGTGACAAACCTAGACAGTGTATTAAAAAGCAGAGACATTACTTTGCTGACAAAGGTCTGTACAGTGAAAGCTGTGGTTTTTCCAGTAGGCAGGTATGGATGTGCGAGTTGAACAATAGAAAAGATTGAGCGTGGAAGAATGATGCCTTCAAACTGTGGTGTTGGAGAAGACTCTTGAGAGTCCCTTGGACAGAAAGGAGATCAAACCAGTCAATCCTAAAGGAAATCAACTCTGAATATTCATTGGAAGGACTGATGCTGAAGTTGAAGCTCCAATACTTTGGCCACCTGATGTGAAGAGCAGACTCACTAGAAGACTCTGATCCTGGGAAGGATTGAAGGCAGGAGGAGAAGGGGGCTGTAAACTGACTCAATGGACATGAGTTTAAGCAAACTCTGGGAGATGGCGAAGGACAGGGAAGCCTGATGTACTGCAGTCTACAGGGTTGCAAAGAGTAGAACACACCTGAGTGACTGAACAACAACCAGTAAGGTTAAAGGAGGAAAGGACAAGCCCACAATCATGGTCAAATGTCAAATGTATTAATACCCACTCAGTAATTAGTAAAACAAGTCAGAAAATCTCTAAGGCTTACAGAAGATCTCAGCAACACTATCAACTACTTCTGCCTAGTTGAAATTTATAGAACACTTTACCCAGTAATGACAGAATATGCATTCTTTTCAAGTGTAAGTAGCATTTTCATTGAGGCTGATACTAGGCCATAAAATAAGTCTCAATAAATTTTAAAAGATTGAAATCTTATTATATTCTGTGGTTATGATGGAATTAAATTAGAAATCAACAAGACAGTAATTACAGGTACAGGCAAATTAAAACTTGCAGGCCAAATCCAGCTGGCTGCCTGTTTCTGTAAAATTTTTTCAGAACACAACTGTATATAAATTCATTTATATATCGTCAGTTGCTACTTTTGTGCTATAATGGCAACGTTTAAAAAATTTGTTTTTAGTGAAGTATAGTGGATTTACAATGTTGTGTTTGTTTCAGGTGTACAGCGAAGTAATTCAGTTATGTATACATACATACATATATAGTTTCAGATCTCCTTATAGGTTATTACAGAATATTGAATATAGTTCCCTATGCTGTACAGTAGACCTTGTTGTTTATCTGTGTTATATACTGTAGTGTACATATGTTAATCCCAAACTCCTAGTTTATCCCTTACCCTTTCCCCTTTGGTAACTATAAGTTTGTTTTCTATGTCTGTGAGTCTGTTTCTGTTTTGCATATAAATTCATGTTGTCATTCTTTTTATAGTTTCCACGCATAAGCAGTATATGATATTTGTCTTTGGCTTACTTCATGTAGTACAGTAATCTCTAGGTCCATCCATGTTGCTGCAAATGGCACCATTTCATTCTTTATCATGGCTAAGTAATATTTTATTGTATAAATATGTCACATCATCTTTATCCATTCATATGTTGATGGACATTTAGGTTTTTTCCATGTCTTAGCCATTGTAAATAGAGCTGCTTTGAACATTGGGGTGCATGTATGTTTTCAAATTATGGTTGTATCTGGATATATGCCTAAGAGTGGGATTGAAAAATCATATGATAACTCTATTTTTGGTCTTCTAGGAAACTTCATACTGTATTCCACAGTGGATGTACCAGTTTACAATCTCACCAACAGTCTAGATGGGTTCCCTTTTCTCCATACATCAAATAGTTGTGACAGAGACTATCTGGCCTGCAAAGTCAGAATATTTATTTTCTGGCCTTTACTCCTCAAATATTTGCATATTAAACAAGCTCTTAGGTAATTCATAGATTAAAGATGAAACCATAAGAGAAAACAAAATATTTTAAACTGAATGATTGTGAAATTCTATATATTAAAATTTGTTGAGTGCAGCAAGAACAATGTTTAGAAGAAAACTTATAACTTTAAATGACTACATTAGAAAATAAAGTCTTAAAAACAGTTATCTCCATTTCTACCTTAAAAGACTAAAAGAAGAAGGGTAAATTTAATCCAGAGCAAGCAGAAGAAAATAAATGATACAGATATGAACAGAAATCAGTGAAACAGAACAAATAATTGGGAAAATTAAGAAAACCAATATTTGGTTATTTGATAAAATTAAGAAAATTGATAAATTCCTAACAAGAATAGTCATGGATGACACCAAAGGCACAGACAACAAATTGCATTTCACATTCAAGCTTTTTGCTTTAAAGGACAGTGTCAACAGCATGAAAAGGCAACCAATGGAAAGGGAGAGAATATTTGCAAATCATATATCTGATAACAGATTGATACCCAGAATATGTAGAAAACTCCTGCAACTCATGATTCAGGGACTTCCCTGGTAGTCCAGTGGTTAAGACTTTCTGCTCCCAATGCAGGGGGCCTGGGTTTGATCCCTGGTCAGGGAACGAGATCCTTCATGACTCTATTAAGAATTCACATTGCCACAACTAAGACCCAGCAGAGACAAATAAATAAATTCATTAAAGAATAAAAAAGCCTGATTCAGAAATTGGCAAAGGACTTGCATAGACACTTCTCCAAAGGAGATACACCTAAATGACCAATAAACATATGAAAACATACTCAACATCATTAATCATTAGGAAAATGCAGAGCAGTACTACAGTGAAATATCATTTCACGCTCATTAGGATGGTTATTATCAAAAAACAAAATAGCAAATATTGGCAATGATGTGGAGAAATTGGAACCCTTGTTGCATTGCTGGTGGGAAGGT